>NW_027413487.1:0-34821 GCF_048544455.1 Silene latifolia | reverse complement strand
CTTTCTTTATAGGATTATAACGCAAATTTTATATGCAATTTATTGTCATAAACGAAATTAACAATGAAACGATAAAGATTAAGGAATAACCTTCAAATCCTAGTGCAATTCGGCAATGAGAGATCAAAGTAGACCTCCTCCTAATTGTTGCACCCAAGATCGTCCGAGAAATGCCCTTGTGCTAGAATGAATCCTCTAATTGCCTTGCAATATAGAGAGGATTGTTTTGTAAGTTTTGGTTGGATGTGAGATCCGAATTTTGAGAGGCACTTTTCTCAAAACCCTAAATTTTTAGCAAATGAATGATTAGGTTTCAAGTGAGGAGAGAGCTCTCCTTTTGTCTCCTCTCATTCGGCCAAAACCGTGTGGACTAGGAGGAAATGGGCTTCCATTTTCTCCTTATTTTTAACTCGTGGTCCGAGGCTAAAATGTATACAACGCGGTGTTTATTATAGATCGTCATCGGTTATCGGATATTAAATCATCAACTAATAACACGGATTAGTTGAATTATTAATACATGTCCGACAAAGACAATATTGTATAATTATATTCAATATACATTTAATTAAATATAAAACGCTTATATTCAATTTTACGAATTAACCGCTTAATTTGCCTTAGCCATTATTATTTAATCCGTATTAAATAAAATATCTCAACATCACATTTTGACTAATTATTAGTCAAATAACTCGAACTAACTGGTTAGTCAAATTTGGCATCTACATGACTGTATTTTCATACCGTCACATCTCTCAAACGTATCCTATAGGTGTGACTTTTAGGGACCAATTGATCACCGCCATCTGTATGACAATAACGTCAAACTTATCTAGCAAGCCAACCGTTATTGATAAACGTGGACCAACTGATTATGATACAAAAGTATACCCTTTGATCCTTTTAGAGATTTATAAGTCCTTGCACTAACTGTAAAGGACACCAGCCCCAACAAGCTCCCACTTGTCCGTACAAGTGTATGTGCAATGACGTTATCCGCACTAACTGGAGGACACCACCTCCAACAAACTCCCACTTGTCCGCACAAGTGTATGTGCGATAACCGATTCTCATATTCATTTAAAATTTCTCCCACTCAATGTAAAACAATTTGCGATCCGATCCGCAAAGGTCGTATTTTACAATCGATCAGATCATGAGTGGTTTCCCCCGACTAGAGAGTAACTTAACCGATAAAACGAATCCGTATCCGAGCATGGCCATGCATTTCCATTCTGCTCCTCGAGTGGCCCTGAGAAATATCGAGTACCCGATAAAGGCTGAATATTTCCTTCAACTCGAACTCCTTCCGATCTAAGCGCAGCATGAAATGACCAGAAAAATCTACTTGGCCCCCCTGTTACGGATGACCGTGAGAAAGAAACCAAAGTCACCCAAAATCCGCCTTAGTCTCAAGAGACAATCGATAGTCAAAAGAATCGACTCTTAGGATCACCATGGAAGTCCTATCCACGACCGGGCACCGAATGTTATAAAACATTTAGGACTCCACGTCGATGTCACAATTGTGGCCTACGAAATATCCGTATAAATCGCCTCTGTGATTGGTCAGTCAACCGGTTGACTTATGGCTCGTTGAACCCACCATCAACCAACGTCACAAAATAATTGCCAGAGTTATCAGCTCATGTGGGCAATTAAGGACTGAAAAATATAATGTTCGTTCAGTTCACTTTGTGGTGTTCAAAAATTGTCGTACAATTCCACATGAAAAAACAAAATATATAAATATTAAAACGATGATGTCGTATAGAGTACAAAAGGGAATGAATCTAATCCATAAAAAAGTACTACAACTTAGGAACACGTTTAATTCCCATGGAATTAACGTGCCCTTCATGCTTATCTTGTCGTAATGCTTTAGTGAGAGGATCTGCTATGTTATCATCTCAGAGCAATCTTTTCTATCACTACTTCCCTTTGCTCCACGTAATCTCGGATTAGATGAGCTTTCCGTTGTACATGTCTAGACTTGTTGCTAGACTTTGGCTCCTTAGCTTGAAGATGGCACCACTATTGTCGCAATAGATGGTGATCGGGTCATTCGAACTAGGCACTACAGATAGCCCATGTAAGAATTGACGCATCCATATCGCTTCCTTTGTAGCTTCAGACGCGGCATAGTACTCGGACTCGTCGTAGAATCTCATTGTAACAGTTTGTTTGGAACTCTTCCAGCTGATTGCAGCGCCATTAAGAGTAAAAACGAATCCAGAGTGAGATTTCGAGTCATCACGATCCGTTTGGAAGCTAGCATCTCACAGAATCCGGTTGCGCATAGCTTTTGAGGGCCTCCATAAGTCAATGCCCAATCTTTAGTCCTCCGTAGGTACTTAAGAATGTTCTTGACAGCCAGCCAATGTGGTTCACCAGGATGCTGTTGGAATCAACTTGTCATACTCAATGCATATGCCACGTCCGGACGTGTGCATATCATGGCATACATGATTGATCCTATAGCCGAAGCATAGGGAATCCGTGCCATGCGCTCTTTCTCTTCCTGTCTCTGTGCCTCGAGACTTGCTCAAATGCACCCCTGGAGCCATAGGAAGAAACCCCTTTTTGGAGTTAGTCATGCTGAATCTCTCTAGGATTTTGTCTATGTAAGACTCCTGACTGAGAGATAACATCCGTCGTGATCTATCTCGATAGATACGGATGCCTAGAATTCTTTGTGCCTCTCCCAGATCTTTCATCTGGAAATGGTTTTTCAACCATACTTTCACCGAAGTTAAGAGAGGTATGTCATTCCCAATCAGGAGTATGTCATCGACATACAATATTAGGAAGACAATCTTGCTCCCACTCGACTTGATATAAATACATGGTTCCTCGACCGATCGAGTAAATCCATTTTCTTTAATCACTTGGTCGAAGCGATGATTCCAACTCCGAGATGCTTGCTTAAGTCCATAAATGGAACGCTTAAGTTTGCACACTTTCTTAGGATGTAAAGGATCGATGAAACCTTCGGGTTGTACCATGTACAACTCTTCCTCCAAAAAACCGTTTAAGAAGGCGGTTTTCACATCCATTTGCCAAATTTCATAGTCATGAAAAGCGGCAATCGCTAAGATAATCCGAATGGAACGCAGCATAACTACGGGTGCAAAAATCTCATCGTAGTGCAAACCTGGCACTTGGGTGAAACCTTTAGCAACTAGTCGTGCTTTGTAGATATCTTGTTGACCTTCCACAGAATGCTTTATCTTGTAAAGCCATTTGCATTGAAGGGGACGAACCTTAGCAGGTAAGTCAACGAGATCCCATACGTTGTTCTCATACATAGAGTCCATCTCGGATTGCATGGCCTCAAGCCATAGCTTTGAGTCAGAACTAGTCATGGCACCTTTATAGGTTGCGGGTTCACTACTCGTTAAGAGTAGAACGTCATCTATGTCATGTTCCTCGACCATACCAATGTATCTGTCCGGAGGAATAGAGACTCTTCCCGACCTCCTAGGTTCCTCAGGAATGTTAACCGCAGCCGGGATTGAAGGAATAGGTTCCTCCAATGGTTGCTCGGTACTTGGTTCTGGAATCTCCGACAGTTCGAAGGTTCTATCACTCTTTGCATTCTCGAGAAATTCCTTCTCTAAGAATGTCGCACTGGCCGCAACAAAAACACGTTGTTCGGTTGGCGAATAGAAGTAATGACCAAGTGTTCCTTTAGGATAACCTATAAAGTATGTCTTGACCGATCGCGGGCCGAGCTTATCCTCGTGTCTCCACTTGACATAAGCTTCGCAGCCCCAAACCCGTATAAAGGACAAGTTAGGGACCGTTCCCTTCCATAGTTCATATGGAGTCTTGTCAACAGCTTTAGACGGACTTCGGTTAAGTATTAGAGCAGCTGACAGAAGAGCATAACTGATCGGAGCCATTTAGTTCACAAATTAAGCAAATGTGGTCGTTGGTCAATGGTCGATACAAAACACAATTTATACTTCACAAACAACTCTACAAATTAGTAAAGAGGTAAGTAAAGGTCGGATCCCAAGGGACGGGTATTGAAAACGAAGATTTCTATTGCTACTAGTGGTGTCTAGGGGTGTCACAAGTTGGGTTGATGTAGAAGGTTACTAAACTAAAATAGCAATGAAAATAAACTAACAAGGTAAATGGAATAAGGGTGTAAACAATTGATTAAAAGCACTAGGGTGTCATGGGTTCATAGGGGATTCATGGGATATGATCATACAAACATGTTCTCAAATTATAAGCAAGCAATTATTGTTGTGATGGATTGAGTTGGGTTATATCTTACAATCCTAGGAAAGTTTGGGTCCCGGAGCCGAATCTCTTGGATTGTACAACACCTACAAGTCGACTTAATCTTTCCTACTTAACACATGCATGGTCTAACAAGACTCGAGTTGGGTTATGTCTTACAAGTCAAGTTGAAGAGATAGTAGATGATAATAAATGCAAGGATTCATAGGCTTAGCATTTCATCAAACATAACATGTGCATGTATTAAGATCAAAACAAGCAAGCAAATAAGATATGAAAGCATATTGATTTAAGCATGAATCATCCCCATGTTGGTTTCCCCTAATCACCCATTAAACCCTAGCTAAGAGACTACTCACTCATTATCATATTGATCATGCTAGAAAGGTTGTCAATCATACTAACATAATGAAACATGATGAACAAATGAAAGTAATTAGCAATAATTAAAAAGGGATTAAGAGATTATACCTACTAATGATTCCAATAATAAAGCAAGAATAATAGAAGTACTTGAATCCTAGATTGAGAGGTTGTCAATCTCCCAATAATAACCCAAATAATCTTCAATTACCCAAAATAAAGTAAGAACAAGAGAGAGATTAAGGAACTAAAACTTGGATTAAAACTTGATTAATACTTGATTACAATATTGAAGAGAGATTTGATTGATATTAACTACTCTAACTATTGATTAGAAGAGGGTACCCGAAAGGAATCGGTAAGTGAGTCGTAGGATCGGGTTTTGGATGTGAAAAGCAAGGCACTCCTTAGTAAGAATGAAGTCTCGGCCCGTCATGGCTCTCCATAAGGGTGCAACACTATAATTCTTGGGTCTTGATGTTCGGGTAGGCGAAACATCAAGCCCGAACACATTCGCAAATTCCACAAGTGTCATTGTTCTAGAGACATTTTCCAACCTAAACTCTATGCTAATCACCTTGTTTGAAGTTGTAATCTTTAAGCAACTCAAGAACTCGAGTACAAGAGACCGGTAAGTGGGTTCAAACATACGAAAGAGAGTCGAAAGACCAAAAACCTCAAATAAAGCCTCCACTTGGTGGAAAATTCCAAGCTTTCTCAAAGTAGAATGACATAAAAATTTAGTAGGAAGGATATTCTTACTTAGAAGCCGATGGAATACGATTCTTTGCACATCATTTAGGAATTCCACATTGGAGAAATCATTGAGTCTTGAGAAGTCCACAATCTCTTCATGTTCTCTTTTAATGGTGTTGAGATGAGAAGTAGAGGAACTCCCCACCATTCTTGGTCTTCTTGTGCTTCTAAAGGAGGATCTTCTAGGAGCCATTCTTGAGTTCTTTTGATTAGAGAAAGAGTAAGGTTGTTCTTTGTTGAGTGATTGTTGAAAACCCTAGATTTTGGGGGTTTTTGGTTTTGTGGGTGAAAAGAGTGAATTGGATATGTATGGGAGTCATAAGGAGGGGGGGGTTTTATAGGGTAAGTGGAAGGAGTAGTGATGTGTCATTATATGGGTGGTGGGGTGTAATTTAATTGAGAAAAGACGGGCTGGAAAACGGGCAGGGAGACGAGCGGATTCACACTCGAGACGCTCGGATCCTTCGAAAATGGGACGGGCGGATTCCGGACCAGACGCTCGGATTCTGCCACAGAGTGAAAATTCCAAAAATCTTCCTTGCCTTAAGACGTGCGTCCCGAGTTCAAGACGCTCGGATTCTTCAGGGTTGAGACGGGCGTCTTCTTAGAAAGACGGACGGATTCTCTAACAGAGAATTTTCTTGAATTGCACAGCAGAAAAAGACGGGTGTCTTTCCTATAATCCGTCCGGGTTTCCTCAGTCGGGCGTCTTCTTCCACGAGACGCTCGGATTGTTCACCCATCCGAAAATCTTCAATTTCATAACAAAGCAGGACGTGCGTCTTTTCCCTCGGACGTCCGGATTCTTTCAGGTCGGTCGGATTCCATAGAATCCGCACGGATTCCAGCCACGAACTTTTGACTTTTTCTTCTCTCTTTCAATGCGTCCCCACACCTAAGAATTTGTTCCTTCCTTCATTCAAAGACTCATTAGTAACCCTCCCTCACTTGCGCTCATGAAAAGAATTTATGCTTATTAAACAAATGCAAGTAAATGATAAATACAAGTTAGAGGGTTAGTATATTTACAAATGGCGGTTTAGGGAGGACTCCACCAAACTCTCATTCTTGATGAGATGTCAAGGAGGAGGAGGACCGAGGTAGATGGCCTCGACCTCTCCAACGAATGCTCCTTCATAATATGGCTTCAACCTTTGACCATTCACTTTGAACTTGCTTCCATCTTCCGCCTTGAGTTCGAAATCTCCATACTTCCCAACTTCGGTTATCACATAGGGGCCCATCCATCGAGAGTTCAATTTTCCCGGAAAGAGTCGGTAGCGGGAATTGAATAGAAGGACTTTGTCTCCCTTGTGCAAGGCCTTTTGTCGAATTCTCTTATCATGAAGCAATTTTGTTCTTTCTTTGTAAATCTTTGCATTCTCATAAGATTGTAGTCGGAATTCCTCCAACTCTTGGATTTGGATCATCCTCTTTTGACCGCTCAATTTGAGATCAAGATTGAGTGCTCGGATTGCCCAATAAGCTTTGTATTCCAATTCGATTGGCAAATGACATGCTTTTCCATATACAAGCTTGTAGGGGGAGGCACCTATGGGGGTTTTATAGGCCGTCCTATAAGCCCAAAGAGCATCATCAAGCTTTGTGCTCCAATCTTTCCGAGTCTTGTTCACAACTTTTTCAAGAATTTGCTTGATCTCTCTATTTGAAATTTCCACTTGACCGCTTGTTTGAGGATGATATCCCAAGCCGGTTCGATGTTGAACACCATATTTGGTCAAAAGGGATGCAAGCTTCTTCTCATGGAAATGTGTTCCTCCATCACTAATGATAGCTCTAGGAACTCCAAATCTTGGAAAGATTATCTTCTTGAAAAGCTTGGTGACTGTTTTTGCATCATCATTTGGGGTGGCAATTGCCTCCACCCACTTTGAAACATAATCTACGGCCACAAGGATGTACTTGTTCCCGTTGGATGTCACAAAGGGTCCTTGGTAGTCAATTCCCCAAACATCGAAAATCTCCACCTCTAGAATGCCCCTTTGCGGCATTTCGTTTCTCAAGATATATTCCCGTTCTTTGACAAGCATCACAATGAATGATGAATTCTCTTGTATCTTGAAACATTGTGGGCCAATAGAAACCCGATTGGAGGATTTTTGCAACGGTTCTTCTTGCTCCATGGTGCCCACCGTAGGGTGATGAATGACATCCTTCCAAGATTCCTTGGATTTCCCATTGAGGGATGCATCTCCTGTAGAGCCCATCACTACACTCCTTGTAGAGGTTTGGATCATCCCAAAAGTACCTCTTCACTTCGAATAGGAATCTCTTCCTTTGATTGTGATTCAAGTTTGGAGGGAGCACTTTTCCAACAATATAGTTAGCATAATCGGCAAACCATGGGGTGATGTGCCTTTCGAGTTGAGTTTGAATAGCCATCAAAATATCGTCGGGAATGAGTCATTGATCGGGGTTTCTCCATTCTCATCATGAAACCGGATCCTTGACAAATGATCCGCTACTACATTCTCGGCTCCTTTCTTATCTCTTATCTCTAAGTCAAATTCTTGAAGTAGCAAAATCCATCTTAACAACCTTGGTTTTGCCTCCTTCTTTATCAAGAGATGTCGAAGAGCGCGGTGATCCGAAAATACAATCACCTTGGATCCAAGCAAGTAGGACCGAAATTTATCCAAAGCATATACAATGGCAAGAAGTTCCTTTTCGGTCGTGTCATAATTCACTTGAGAAGGGTCGAGGGTTTTGCTTATGTAATAGATGGCATGAAGAGCTCTCCCTACCCGTTGGCCAAGTACCGCTCCAACGGCGTAGTTGCTAGCGTCGCACATAATCTCAAAAGGTAACTCCCAATTTGGGGGTTGGATGATTGGTGCCGAGATCAATGCTTCTTTGATTCTATTAAAAGCTTCAACACACTCGTCGAAAATTGGAATTGGGCATCCTTAAGCAAAAGTTGAGTGAGGGGTTTTGCTATTTTAGAAAAATCTTTTATGAAACGACGGTAAAAACCCGCGTGACCGAGAAAACTTCTCACCCCTCTTACATTCACGGGAGGTGGGAGTTTCTCTATCACCTCAACTTTAGCTTTATCTACCTCGATGCCCTTTTCCGAAATCAAATGACCCAAAACAATTCCTTCATTAACCATGAAATGACACTTTTCCCAATTTAAAACAAGACTAACATCTTCACATTTTTGCAACACAAGAGAAAGATTATGCAAACATGAGTCAAAGTCCTTTCCATAAACACTAAAATCATCCATAAAAACTTCCATTATGGTCTCTAGATAATCGGAGAAGACACTCATCATGCATCTTTGGAAAGTAGCGGGGGCATTACATAATCCAAAAGGCATTCTTCTATATGCAAAAGTGCCATAAGGGCACGTGAAGGTGGTCTTATGTTGGTCATCCGGGTGTATAGGGATTTGGAAGAATCCCGAATACCCGTCAAGGTAACAAAAGAATTTGTTAGAGGCTAACCTCTCAAGCATTTGGTCAATGAATGGTAAGGGGAAGTGATCTTTCCTTGTCGCGGAGTTCAATTTTCGGTAGTCAATGCACATACGCCAACCGGTGATCATTCTTGTGGGTATTAATTCATTCTTTTCATTTGTCACTACCGTAGTACCTCCTTTCTTAGGTACCACTTGGACGGGGCTAACCCACAAAGAATCCGATATGGGATATATGATTCCCGCGTCAAGTAATTTCATGACTTCTCCTTTGACAACTTCTTGCATGTGGGGGTTCAATCTTCTTTGGGGTTGAATGGTAGGTCTATGGTCGTCCTCTAGATGAATCCTATGCATGCAAAGGTTGGGACTAATTCCCTTTAGGTCATCTAGACTATAACCTATAGCCCTCTCATGTTGTTTCAACACATTAAGCAACTTACCCAATTGGTCATCATCAAGTCTATCATTAACAATCACGGGTTTGGTCTTTGACTCATCAAGGTAAGCATATTTCAAATTTGGGGGAAGGGGTTTCAAAGTAGGAGTTTGTACCTTCCTTTCCTCCTTTGGAGTGTCATTGAGAATTTGCTCCATCTCCATTAGACATTCCATTCTCATGACATATTCTTCTTCACTTTCATTAACCTCATCATATTCAAATTCCATGATGGGTTCCTCTTGCTCTTGAGTTTGTAGAATATCTTCTAGGATAGATTGCTCATCCTCTATGGGTTGACATGCTTCCACTAGAATATTATGCACCAACTCGGATTGTGCATGAGTGAGTTCTTTGTTAGCTAGAGCGGCCTCAAAGAGATCCACCTCCAATTCCCAATACATGCTCTTAGCCTTACTTGCTTCTAAGGCCTCTAATGCTTGCATGGGATCCTTGAAGTAAGGGATACTCAAGTGGTCCTCTACAAAACAGTCTATGAAATCCATTCTTGCAAAATATCAAACAACTAGAAAACAATTAGAACAAACCTTGAGGAGTTTTACTTCCCCAAGGTGAAAAAGACACAACTAAAAATAACAAAAGAAATCTAAAATCAATTAAACACCGTCCCCTCAAAACAACGGCGCCATTTTTGATCGGAGCCATTTAGTTCACAAATTAAGCAAATGTGGTCGTTGGTCAATGGTCGATACAAAACACAATTTATACTTCACAAACAACTCTACAAATTAGTAAAGAGGTAAGTAAAGGTCGGATCCCAAGGGACGGGTATTGAAAACGAAGATTTCTATTGCTACTAGTGGTGTCTAGGGGTGTCACAAGTTGGGTTGATGTAGAAGGTTACTAAACTAAAATAGCAATGAAAATAAACTAACAAGGTAAATGGAATAAGGGTGTAAACAATTGATTAAAAGCACTAGGGTGTCATGGGTTCATAGGGGATTCATGGGATATGATCATACAAACATGTTCTCAAATTATAAGCAAGCAATTATTGTTGTGATGGATTGAGTTGGGTTATATCTTACAATCCTAGGAAAGTTTGGGTTCCGGAGCCGAATCTCTTGGATTGTACAACACCTACAAGTCGACTTAATCTTTCCTACTTAACACATGCATGGTCTAACAAGACTCGAGTTGGGTTATGTCTTACAAGTCAAGTTGAAGAGATAGTAGATGATAATAAATGCAAGGATTCATAGGCTTAGCATTTCATCAAACATAACATGTGCATGTATTAAGATCAAAACAAGCAAGCAAATAAGATATGAAAGCATATTGATTTAAGCATGAATCATCCCCATGTTGGTTTCCCCTAATCACCCATTAAACCCTAGCTAAGAGACTACTCACTCATTATCATATTGATCATGCTAGAAAGGTTGTCAATCATACTAACATAATGAAACATGATGAACAAATGAAAGTAATTAGCAATAATTAAAAAAGGGATTAAGAGATTATACCTACTAATGATTCCAATAATAAAGCAAGAATAATAGAAGTACTTGAATCCTAGATTGAGAGGTTGTCAATCTCCCAATAATAACCCAAATAATCTTCAATTACCCAAAATAAAGTAAGAACAAGAGAGAGATTAAGGAACTAAAACTTGGATTAAAACTTGATTAATACTTGATTACAATATTGAAGAGAGATTTGATTGATATTAACTACTCTAACTATTGATTAGAAGAACATGCTCCTCTAATTAGACTAATGAGGTATTTATAGTGAAAATTAGGGAGGATGCATTAGGGTTAACTAAGGGCTAAACTAGTAATTACACTTTTAAGTTGAGCAAGGAGACTCCGGTATTCAATGAGAGAAGGGCGTCTCCATTTTGTAACTTGAAGGACGAAACCATGTTTGTCTTTGTGATCCGAGCGGATGGAGGTCGAGACGGACGGATGGGGCATGGACGATCCGAGCGGATCAAGGTAGAAGACGCTCGGATTGGGCCTGGGGGATCCGAGCGGATCCTGGGTAAGGACGCTCGGATTGAGCTGGGCGGACGGACGGATCGTGGATGATCCGTTCGGATTCTTCTACAGCGTCATTCCTTCTTCTTTTCTTCCCTTTTCTTCATAGAATCCTTGGGGATTTCCTTGGGGACTCAAGGATCCTTTCTCAACATTGATCTTCTACTTAACTATGTACAAAGGCCTTCTAGTCTTGTCTCTCCTTGATGCTTGGTCATTGAATACGATCCATTTAGCCTCGTTTTGCCATGAAAATGCAAGATTCTTACTCCTTTCCTACCAAGGGATCAAAATCTCAAAGAATATGCAAAACAAAGATCTAAAGATAAGAAATGACCCAAATAAGCACTAAAAAGCATAGAAACAATGGTAATTCGGGGGCTAAATATGCGCCAATTATGGTCGCATCAATAACCCCACAATGAGTCAGGCAACACGGTGTGACTCATCATGGATCGAACCATATCAAGTAGTGTTCGATTTCTCCGTTCGGACACTCCATTCAATTGAGGTGTTCCAGGTGGAGTTAACTGTAGGGCAATCCCACAGTCCTTTAGGTGTTGATCAAACTCGTGAGAAAGATACTCGCCACCACGATCTGAACGTAGTGTTTTAATCTTTCTACCCAATAGGTTCTGTACCCTATTCTGGTATTCTTTGAATTTCTCAAAGGATTCACTTTTGTGCTTCATTAAGTAGACATAGCCATATCTACTTAAATCGTCCGTGAAAGTGATGAAATACCTATAGCCTTCTCGTGCGGTGATTGACATAGGACCACATACATCCGTGTGTATGAGTCCTAATAGGTCGCAGCCGCATTCCAACACCTTTGAAGGAAATCCGAGTCATCTTACCGATGAGACATGATTCACACGTGCCAAATGATTGAAAATCAAAGGCCGAGATAGCTCCATTTTTGATGAGCTGTTTTACGCGTTTCTCATTAATGTGTCCCATACGGCAGTGCCATAGATACGTTTGATCTTTGTCACCAACCTTTAACTTTTTATTCATTACGTGTAATATTTCGGTGGTCTGATCTAAAACATAAATTCCGTTCATGGAGACTGCCTTGCCATAAATCATATCGTGTAAAGAGAAAATGCAAGTATTATTCTCTATTACAAATGAAAAACCAAGTTTGTCAAGTGCAGAAACTGAAATAATGTTTTTCAAAAGACTAGGTACATAATAGCAGTCATATAATGACAACTCAAATCCGCTAGGAAGCTGGATCACATATGTCCCCTTTGAGATGGCAGCCACTCTTGCTCCATTCCCAACACGCAGGTCCACCTCACCCTTTACGAGGGGTTCGATGTTTCGGAGCCCCTGCACATGATTACACAGATGAGAACCACAACCAGTATCAAGTACCCAAGTTCCGTAACTTGCGTGGTTAATCTCAATCATATGAATAAAAGTAGAAGAAGAAGACATACCAACAGGTTTAACACGACCTGCCTTTAAGTCCTCATGATAAACAGGACATGTACGCCTCCAATGCCCAGTCTTGTGGCAATGATGGCATTCCATGTTTTCATTCTTGCTCTTTGTCGCGCCTGATGAGGTGCTCGACTCACCAGGCCCACTCTTACCTGAACCCGACTTCTTGAACTTCGGTTTACCTCTTTGCTAGGTTTGCACGAGCTTTGCCCTTACCTTTCCCCTTGTTTGTCACAACGAGAACATCTGTTTCAAGCTCCCACTTTGAACTTCATGTCCTTCTCGGTGCATGCGAGAAGGGAGTGCGATTCATGGGGACTTTCTTCAAATCATTCATATAGTAATTCGCTCTAAATTGCGAAAAACCATCGTGGAGTGAGTGAAGCATGCGGTCGATCACAATGTTCTCGCTGATCTTACAATCAAAGGTCTCCAGCTTCTCGACATTCTCAATCATGCTAAGAATGTGTGGGCTAACTGGTTGGCCCTTCTGGAGTCTCGCATCAAAGAAGCGAGTGGTATGCTCATAGGTCACGATTCTCGGTGCTTTCGAGAATTCCTTGGTGAGCGTGGTGAAAATCTTGTTTGCACCATGGGCTATGAAGCGTTTCTGCAAATTGGGTTCCATTGCAAAAATGAGTACGTTTTTAATCGCACCCGCTTCCATACAGAAATCATTAAACTTGGTGATTTCAGAAGCTCTAGCCGTGGGACCTGGGTTTGCCGGGATGGGCTCTAATAGATATTTGAGCTTCCGTCGGCGGCGGCGGCATTCCGTAATGCCGCCTCCCGGTCCGCGAAGTTTGATCCATCATTCTTGATCGAGTAGACCGATTCATCGATTCATGAAGATCCGAAGCCGGGACTCACGGTCCAATGTGGCACTTGGCATTGGGTTATCGGTAGAACCAGACCATTTGTTATTAGCAGTTTAAAAGTTCGTGATCTACACTGAAAAGAAAGAAAAACAAAAACGAAATAAGCAACTCATCGAGGTGATTTAAGTCTATTTAAAACTTCATTTTAACGTGTAGACTTGCGCACTTGCATAATTGATCTCCCTCAAGAATGATACAAGTGATCCCAAGACTCAATTTACGTAAATTGATAAGCCAACTGTTTAGCTAATTCTTCAGTAAGAACTCTTGGTCGATAGATTTCCGTAAATCCTATCTATAGTCCACCATAGTCACGGGATCGTCATTTAGTGACTATAGTGTTGAGATAAAATAAGTCAATCGGTTCCAACTTACCCGACGTAGAAGGGGTCATATTATGCCTACCGACGAAGAAGGGATTCATTGGAGTTTGACCTATAAAGACCGTTCTCAATTTTTGATTATACGAGGAAGATCCCATCAACTTAATTATAATTCATATTAAGTGAACGAATAACTAGCGTCTGCGTGAATGAATTAATTTAGGTGATGGCTTAAAAACATGTGACATGAGAATGTCAAAGAAAACTAACTCGTGACCTCTATATGTGTCAGTTTTCATGCAATAATTAGGTGGTTTGGTTTTTAGGCGGAATATGATACATATTATCGTTACGAAAAATAAATAAAAGAATGCAATACGTAAATAAAAATTCCTAGTGTGGCCTATCCTAATAAAAAGAACATAAAACAACTTTGGAATCCACTGTTGGACCCGAGAAGCTTGTCTTGATGTTCCATCTTGATCCATGTAGCGGGAGTGAGCATCCGGTCTCCATCTTTGGTCTTCTCAAAAATTACAATTTAAAATTTACAAATATAAACCTATTTACATTCTAAATAAAAACTGTAATTAAAAGAAATAAAAATGGAGATACGAGATCTCAAAATACAACCAAGACCGTGTTCCATCATTACGGTAACACGTTCTACTAAGGCCACACTAAGTTACAACAGTTTGCGAAAATAAATAAATACGTAATTAAAAGCATTCAAATTAAACAAGAACGATAAATAAAATGCATCAACTAAAATTTAAATTTATTCGTGACATAATTCCGTAATTATGTTAAATTTATCCAAACCACCAAAGATAATTAAAATTATGTGACAAAACCGCTTCATCAACTTAATTTTAATTCGTGATAATCCGTTACTTTAAATCGTTTTAAAGTAATTTGATTGTTCGTGGGTGAACCGTTTCACTATCAAGCGAGTGCATAATTCGTATTATGCAAAATTGGTCGAGAAAAAAAAAACAAAATTTTTTTTTTTCAACTCTTCTGGACGTGAACAAAGGAATGAAACGGTACCACGAAATTTTTTTTTTTTTTTAAATGCTTTAAAACCGAGAGCATCAAAAAGCAAAAAAAAAAAATTTATACGGCTCAAAATCGTGAGCAACAAAAGATCAAAACAAAACGGTTTGATAAAACACAATTGCAATTTTAATCTAATCCGTATAGAAAACAAACTACAATTGTTACATCTTCAACATATTGCAATAATTATCGGTTAAAATTACAACATGTGAAGAATGAATCGAAAACAAAACAAGAGATCGTCTGATCTAGCAATAACCATGAGGCACGTTATCCAAGGCAAAAAAAAAATATGAAAACAGGCCGTAAAAACAGAAAAGCCACACGGTTTTCAACAAAAAAATGCCGTGACAAAAAAAATTGGCCGAGACCAAAAAAAAACAGCCACACGGTTTCAACAATTTTAATCAAACAAATGATAGATCTTTAGCATATTGCAATGAATATCGATTACAAAAACAATATGCAAAGATCAAATCGAAAACTCGACAAGCAACAACTCACACCGTGTAAACTTGACACGGTACTCAAGACAAAACGCAACAAACAAAAAAAATTGTGCCGAGAGCAAAACATGGCTGCCGCACCAAATTTTTAAGAAAAAAACATCGTTTCTAAATCCGTTTGATGAAAAACACATAGAAAATTTACGTGGCCTCGCCCTGATACCACTTGTGGGGTAATATCCGTATAAAACCCTTTCTTTATAGGATTATAACGCAAATTTTATATGCAATTTATTGTCATAAACGAAATTAACAATGAAACGATAAAGATTAAGGAATAACCTTCGGTCCTAGTGCAATTCGGCAATGAGAGATCAAAGTAGACCTCCTCCTAATTGTTGCACCCAAGATCGTCCGAGAAATGCCCTTGTGCTAGAATGAATCCTCTAATTGCCTTGCAATATAGAGAGGATTGTTTTGTAAGTTTTGGTTGGATGTGAGATCCGAATTTTGAGAGGCACTTTTCTCAAAACCCTAAATTTTTAGCAAATGAATGATTAGGTTTCAAGTGAGGAGAGAGCTCTCCTTTTGTCTCCTCTCATTCGGCCAAAACCGTGTGGACTAGGAGGAAATGGGCTTCCATTTTCTCCTTATTTTTAACTCGTGGTCCGAGGCTAAAATGTATACAACGCGGTGTTTATTATAGACTGTCATCGGTTATCGGATATTAAATCATCAACTAATAACACGGATTAGTTGAATTATTAATACATGTCCGACAAAGACAATATTGTATAATTATATTCAATATACATTTAATTAAATATAAAACGCTTATATTCAATTTTATGAATTAACCGCTTAATTCGTCTTAGCCATTATTATTTAATCCGTATTAAATAAAATATCTCAACATCACATTTTGACTAATTATTAGTCAAATAACTCAGACTAACTGGTTAGTCAAATTTGGCATCTACATGACTGTATTTTCATACAGTCACATCTCTCAAACGTATCCTATAGGTGTGACTTTTAGGGACCAGTTGATCACCGCCATCTGTATGACAATAACGTCAAACTTATCTAGCAAGCCAACCGTTATTGATAAACGTGGACCAACTGATTATGATACAAAAGTATACCCTTTGATCCTTTTAGAGATTTATAAGTCCTTGCACTAACTGTAAAGGACACCAGCCCCAACAAATGTCATCCAATAAATAACTCATTGCCTGCCTGTTTTTCTTAAGAACAGATAACAAAGCGGTCAGCTGATCATCATTCAATTTAGCACTAACAATGACTGGATATTACTCTGTATCATCTAAAAATTCATATTTAAGATGAGAAGGGAGAGGTTTACGCTCGGGTACCTTTACCTCCATAGCGCAGAGAGTATTTACCAATTGTTCCACTCTCTCTCCTTCAGCGTCGGTGAGTACACGCTCATCTATTGCAGCTTCAAGCAAATCCAATACAACGTCATTGTTCTCTGGGTTATCTGCACACTCATCTAACAACATCAAAGCTTCTAGTGGATCCTTTATCAAGGAATCCGACCAGAACTCATAAACAGACTCGTCAACGATATTAACTGAATAACAAGTATCCTCTATCATTGAGCGAGCAAGTGTGCCAGGTAAACTGAAAGTGATTACATCATCCCCCACTACAAGAGTCAAACGCCCTTGTTTGACATTAATAATAGCCCCAGTTGTACATAAGAATGGTCCTCCTAGTATAATTGGGGTCCGGTTATCCTCAGCTATGTCTAAGACAATGAAGTCCACGGGTATAAAGAACTTGCCTACTTTAACAGGCACGTCTTCTAGGATACCTAAGGGTCGTCTAACCGATCTATCAGTCATTTGTATGGTGATATTAGTCAATTTAAAGTGACCCATATTAAGTTTCTTGCAGACAGAGTAAGGCATGACACTGACACTGGCTCCTAAATCACAGAGAGCCTTATCTAACACTTCGTTTCCTATGGTACATGTAATAGAGAAACTACCTGGGTCTTTCATTTTAGGTGGAGCTTTATTGAGAATTAAATTACTATACTCTTCCATAAACGCAACAATCTCAAATTCGCTAAGCTCTCTCTTACGCGTCTAAATATCTTTCATAAATTTTACGTAAGTAGGTACAGGGTAATTAGTTCAAAAAGGAACGGTCACTGAAGGTTCTTAACCACATCCACGAATTTACCGTCTTTGTTGCTTGACCTTAGCATCTTTCAGACGTCCCGGATAAGGAATTCTGGTAAGAATAAGCGGTCTGCGACTTTCTTTTACCTTTGTCGAACGTGGCATCTTCGCAGCAGGGGGAAGATGACACATCAGCGGATTAGGCTTTGAAACAGTATCTCCGTGGTACAAGTACTCGATTGAGTAGTATTTCTAATCGATCGAGCGTTTTCTTCAGGTAAATCACTCGATCGAGGAATGCATACCTCTCGATCGAGAACATCAGTTTGGGCACATTTCGATCGAAAGGTTGGGTTACTCGATCGAAGGTTTTCGGTGGACAAACCACTCAATCGAAAACAATAATCACTCGATCGAGTAGACAGACGATGCTCAGTAGGGACATCTTTAATTAATTCTTCCAAAACAGTTTCCGGAATTTCGTCAACAATTATATCATCATGTTCCAGCATTTTTGGCCCATCATAGGTAAAACCACTTCGGAGATTGATCACATTTATCGGATCACAAGGAGGTGAGTGATTCACTTGACTTAATTGCTCGGATGTAAGTTGCACAACTTGGTCTTGCAGCTTTTCTATAGAATTTTCAGCTTTGTCCGACTTTCTTTCAAGTTAAAGTGCTAAAGATAGCACCAAGGACTTCAATTACACAATTTCTACAATTGTAGAAGGTGAATCAACTTGTTGTGGCATTGGATTAGGAAGACTAGAGGTACTTGGCATGGTCAAATCTTCATAAAGTTTAGAGAACGGAACTCCTTGCTTAAATTGTTGGTAGGCACGAACTCGCTCTACATCGCCATACAAGTAATAGGGTCGTGGCCTTACGTACCGCATCCGCCACAAATTACCTCTTGCTCAATCATAGCATGGACTTGCTCATGTGCACCCGAAGTTTGTAGAATCTTCGTGTTATCAAACCTTCCACTAGGACTTTCCACTTCAACCACTAGAGATTCGCTTACTCATCTACCTCCTCTGGGATTCCCATACTCAGGTACATGAATGGCCATTTCTTAAATAAGACGCCATCCTTTGTCATCTTCAACATTTTCTCGAATCTACCTTTTCTTTGCATTATCCAACACGGCTCTTTGATCATCATACAACTTATTGTAAAATTGGGTGCATAAGAACCATCATTGGAAATCATGGTGAGGTACAGAGCGAACCAACTTCTTGAATCTAGTCCAAGCTTCATTCAAATCTTCAGTGGCCAATTGTGTAAAAGTGGTGATTTGGCCTCTGTGGGAAATATCGGTATATTTTATCAAGAAAATTCGGATTATAACGAAATTATGAAATATGAAATTACTAGTCATAAACGAAATTGCATAAACAAAAGAATAGAGATTAGAATTAACCTCCGGTCCTAGCAATTTGGCCTAAGAACAAATATCGAGATCGATATTCTCCTAATCGTTGCACCCAAGATGCTCCGAGAAATGCCTCTTTCTTGCTAGAAATAAAACCCTAATTCACTAATAATTTTAGGGTAGCTTTTTTAGGGTTTTGTGATGAGAGTGTTTTTGTGAAAAATCAAGTGAGAAAAATAATGCTCCCCTCTCTCCTCTTAAAACGTCCAAAAGACATAAATGAGGGGAAAATATTTTTCTTCCTTTTTTTCTCAAACCATGTAACCCAAAAATAAGAAGAAAATCTTCTTATTTTTGGTAGTTATCTTATTGTATAAAATGTGTATAATTATCAATTGTCATTTATGTCGTCATGTATTAATAAGTCCACACACAACAGTTTGTAGTCGATTTATTAATACCGGTCTGTCAACATTTATTATGACAATTTCGTATAATATATACATTAACCATAAATATCGCATATTTATAATTTGCTAATTAAATACAACCGTTTATGTTTAGTTACGAATTAACATCTTAATTCGTTTAAGCTAACATTATATACATTAATTAAATATAACAGTTTATATTCAATTTACGAATTAACAATTAATTAAGTCTCAAATTTGATATTATTTAATTGTATTAAATAATCGACTCATCACATTGACTAACCTTTTAGTCAAATACATGGACTAACCATTTAGTCATATAAGGCATCAATGTGATTATATTTTCATATAATCACATCTCTCAAACACATCCTTTAGGTGTGACTTTTAGGGACCAGTTGATCACCGCCATCAGTATGATAATAACGTCAAACTTCTAGCAAGCCAACCGTTATTAGTAAACGTTAATCAACTGATAAAATACTAAGTATACCCTGTGAACCTATAAGAGATTTATACACGTTATCACACTAACTGTGGAGGACACTAGCTCAAACAACCTCTCAGTGCATTGATGCGCTGTGGTGGAAAATACCTTCTGTAGAAGGCTAAAGCTAGGGAATTCCAGTCAGTAACACCAGCAGCTTCCCTATTCAAGTCTTTCAACCATTTCCGGGCATCATCAGTCAAAGAAAAAGGAAAAAGAACTCCCTTCACCATATCCTGTGTCACCCTAGCAGATAAAGGGATGGTAGAGCAATACTCCGTAAACAGCTCTATATGCTTACATGGATCCTCGCCAGGTACCCCCTTGAAGAGATTTCTCTCTACCAATTATATGTAAGACAGATGAATTCCAAAGGTGCTAGGCAGAGAATCCACCATAGGTTCTGAGTGACTGGCGATGTTCAGCATTTAAGCAAGCTGAGTTGAAAGAACAGCAGGTATGACAATGTCCTCTTCTAGGACAGATTTCCTGCAACACTATTAAAGCACTAGAGAAAAATATGAGATCAGTCTCAAGGAACAAATTCCTTGAGACGAGGGACAAACTTAAAATAAAGTAACAAAATTACGCCACCTCCCCGGCAACAGTGCCAAAATTTGACACGGCTGTCGCAACCCTATCAAAAATAAACTAGTCGGTCTCTCATAAATGCAGTAGAGGCAGTCGGGTATCGAATCCATAGGGAGATGGGAAAATGTATGCTAAACTAAGTCCGTCTGAGTAACCGTTTCTTGGGGGTTTTGATGGTTTGTTCTAAACTACGGAGATTAAAAGAGAAAGTGAGTAAAGAGAAATTAAGTAGAAACTTCACGAGTTTACTAAATAGAGAGAAACAACTAGGACAGTCGGTTCACCATGATTCTCAAGGAATCTAGTCTAGGGACATAGGTCAATACTAATTCGGTCTGTAGGGTAGTGAAAAGGTCCTTTTGGTCCGCTATTCGCCCTAAAATATTACTAACTTAGCTTTCGCCCTCATTAGAATGCTCTAATGTTCACTACAGGTCTTACCCCTTCCAATCTTTCGATCCAGGTCAAGGTGTACCAAATTTAATCATCTAAATGCGTCGACTCAAGCAGATAATTACAGTTAATTGCAGTGATTAACAATATAGATCTGATTTGTACCAAACCCTAATCATCTATTCATAATCTCCTTAAAATCATGGTTCCCCTATGTCCTAGCATAGAAGGATTAGCTATGCATGATAGATACTGAAGAAATAATGAATACCAAAACAAAGAAATTAAACATAGCAGTCAATTAGATGAGAGATAAGAGAAAGAGAAATCAATATAAAAGATAAGGACAAGAGTAAAATTGCAATAAAGATTAATTCAAATAAAGAGTAGCAAATACCGATTACAAGAGTAGCAATGGAGAATTAGGTTTCCAATGTAAAGTTATAAGAGAGAGGGTGAGAGAAAAAAAGAGAAGAAGATATCCCTATGACTGCCGTCACTTCTCCTATGTATTCGATGTCAAAAGAATAACCAAAAATTAACTTAAATCCGTGTATTAGACCAAACATCTCGATCGAAAGCGAATAAAACTACTCGATCAAGGATACAACTCGAGAAAACCTTTCGATCGAGAAAACAAAGTACTTTCGATCAAGACTTCAACAAACAGCTATCTCGATCGAGCAAAGATGGAACTCGATCGAGGAACTCCAGAAGCATATAGCATTCGATCGACCAGTTTCAGCAGCCAACTTGGTCGATCGAGCTATATTAGCACGGGTGAACACTTAAACACCTTCCAAAGCCACTTCACGCATCTCTAAGTGATAAATTCCAAGCTCCGACTCCTCATTCTCCAAAATGCATGCGATTGGGACAAGTTTAGGCTCAATTCCGCTCCTTTCCGGTTCATACCTGCAATTAATACAAGAGAAACCGAAGTAGACTATTCGGGGGCATTTGTAGCTAGATGCCACATAAATAACATAGAATTGTGTGTAAATATAGGGTAAAAACCTTATATAAAATACACGCATCAATAATCTTCTTTATAAACGGAAGTGTCGATGATGGATGGAAACGAGTATGGAAACACATGTGTGATCAAGTGGGGGATTTGATGCAGTACATGCCTGACATGGTATATGCGAAAAATGGAATTGTTGAATATGATGAGTCACATTACGAGTAATATTGGCTTTTCATAATTGTTTTATGGAGTCCGTATATTCTTGTGGATTGAATGCATATTCATGTGGTTGTGTGAGATTTGACGTGACATATACATGTGTAATAATGTTAAGTCTTCATGCGCGGTAAATATAACAGATATACGTGTATCACCAACGTCAATCGAGAGTTACTTATGAGATCATAAATTGGAGCCCTGGGCTTGACTTCGTGCTTTGACCTTCGAGAGACCCATAAATTAAGACTTGTATTAATGGCATTATGAACATATGAGATTTGACCTTATACTTGTGCAATAGAGAAACGGTTAGTAAACCCGGGAAGTGGTGGCTTGTGGCATTAGATGATGAGTCTTTCGAGAATACATTATGAGGCTTGACAATCGAACTTCGGGACGAAGATCTCTTATAGGGGGAGTGTGTAATAATTCGGAAATTAAGAAAAGAGAAAGTACGGAATGAGAGGAAGTAATGAAAGTTGAGCAAAGAACTTTGGGATGAGTACGATAAACATGTGTGGTTAATAAGAGTGATAATGACAATAAGAATCTTGAGAGAATTTACGATAGAGTAATGGACAACAGTAATGGCGAGAGAGTACTTGAGAACCGGTAATGAGACTTAAGGGAAGTTTGAGGAATAGTTGTGAAAAGAGAGAGTGAGGCGAACTTCAGGGACGAAGTTCATATTAAGGGGGGAGATTGTAACACCCGCATATTTTGGGACCCGTAAAAGAATCTTGGGATGCGTGAGAGGACCCTCGGGTTTGATGAGCCTACTCGGGAGCGAAGTATAACTATAAAGTGGACCTAGTATAACCTATGCTAGACTTAGTGGAGTTGTTTTAATGTCCGCCTATAGAAGGATTGTCTTAAAACTATCATAAATTGAGATCTAGAGGGGAAATAAGTTGATGCCTAGAGCTGATGGACCTTTTGAGGTCATTGAAAAATTTGGAGCCAATGCTTATAAGATTGATCTACTTGGTGAATATGGGGTACATGGAATATTCAACATAGGGAATCTCAGTCCCTATTATGACTCAGAGGAGGAGGGGATTTCAGGCATGAGGTCAAGCCCTTTCAAAGAAGGGGGGTTACAGTAGGAGATGAGGACCATGGCCTTAACTTTCTAAGCAATGACCTAGCTCAACCCAACAATGACCAAGCCACGGCAGCAAAGACAAAGCCAGATTCAGTCCGATTTCTGGAAGCAGGCATAACCAGCATCAGTCAAACCAGAAGCAGCCACCCTAGCTAGCTGAATCCCTTTTTAATTAAGTCCAAATTAACGCAAGGAGCCAGGCCAGAAGATCAATGCCACCCAAAGAAATTAAACTGTAGCCAGGCTGCAAATTGGGACAGAAAAGCATAAAGTAACTTTCCATTTCTAGCTAAGCATTTAAAGGCTGTCCTTAAAATAACATTGGCCTTGTCCCATACATTTTCAGATAGCACCTAGATAAAGTCAAAGCTTCAACCAGTCTTTATGCAAGCAGCCAAAGTAGCCAGCTGGCCAATGCAACAAACCTGTCACTTTCACCTGCAGTTTTCTTTTGTTTTCACTTCAGTTTACTTATTTTCACCTTGTATCCGTTTGTAAAATATTTTCTTATATTTTTTTTCTTTCTAAGAACATTTCTTGTGCCTTGGATGAGATAACTAGGGTTTATTTGTAACCTAAAGACAAGGAGAGGCCTATATAAGGACCTCTACCACCTTTATTTAGAGACAGGACTTTTGATAAATGAAAAACCTTGAGAATTCTCTCAACAAATCAAAATCTTATTAACTTTGAGTCTTAGTTATAAGTCAGGCTTAATAGTGTCTTGTGCTTGCTTAGATACTGATTAAGTATGTGGTTGTGTGTCTTAGACAATCCTATGCTTCTTGTGATTTGTTTAAGTCACATTGTATCCGGATTGTCATAACTTGTGCTTGCTATGGTTGTGTCAAGTTCAGGTGTCCAAATTGTTAAGCTAATCTCTTGTGCTTGTTGTGGTTATTAGTTTGATAATTATATCCCTCTTTATCCCAGAAATCAATCACAATTTCAGTCAGACAGTCTTCAGAGTTGTGTCTGTCATTCTGAGTTCTTAAATTAATTGAAATTACTTATACTACTTCTAAAATCTTGAAATTTGACTCGGTTTTAGTTCATCATTAGGACTAAATTGTCACCCAAATTAAAAATTCTAGAGGGTCATTTACTATTTTTACCAAATTACTAAAAGTGATTGCATTATTCCAAGCTGTGTTGAGGAATTTGTCAGGATTCTTTTGAATTTTATGATAAACCCTATTGTTTACACTGCACTTACCCAATCACAATACATGAATAAACACCCCACATTAATATGTCATTAAACCCTAATTACAAATTTCTTATGTTATCATGCAACTACCACATGGATTATATAACTCATGATAGCTAATGCACAAATAAATATCCATATTATTAAAGCTAAGTCGGGAAACCATACCTCTTACTAATTTCCAAGAACTTAAGTTATAAGGGCTCCTTAATGAAATCTCCTCCTACACACATTATGACTATCAAAACAACATACTACAACAATAATAATACTAATTAATCCACTTAATTAGTCAAAACACTAATTAAAATCCCATAAGATAACATACTAATTAAAAGACTAAGGTCCACCTACCATGCTTACACGCGAAATAAAGGATAGCGATAGGTCACTCGATCGAGTGCTCGATGGCACTCGGTCGAGTAAGCCTTCACTCAGTCGAGTGCACCAGCCACTCGACCGAGTGACGCATTCCATAAGCTGGTATAAAATGACCAGGTGTTACTCGGTCCCTTACTCGGTCGAGTGAGTTACGCTCGGTCTAGTACTCAGTGTACTCGCCGAGTGCAACCTCAGAGTTTACGGGGTATTACAATTGTCGAGGGAGATATTCTTGAGTTCGTCATTGAGTTGGAGTATGTGTCCTCAAGACGGGTTGGCGTAGGTTTAAGCAAGGGTTTGCCAGGCTTCATGAGAGGTAGGAGAGCCAAGGATAAGAGGTGAGACGGTATCATAGAGCGTTCCAGCGAGTGTGTCGAGGATTAATTGATCCTAGCAAAACCAGGTATTATAAGCATAGATGGGGATGGGTGTGGGTGGTGTGATGGCCTTGTCATTAGTGGTGGTGGGGACAATGGTTTGTGGTGGTGGGATGTTGGTGCCAACAAGAAAGGAGAAGAGGTTGTAGCCACTAAGGAGTCGGGTAATCCGAAAGCTCCATGAGCGATAGTTGGTGGGGGTGAGGAAGGTGCAGTTGTTGATGTTAATGGATATCAGTGGTTTTATAAGTTCGTCGGAGTTGGGAATGGGGGTGTTAGTGGCTGCTGCCATGTGTGTACCGAATGGTAGAGTATATACAGTATAAAACCTAGGGACAGACAATAAAGCAGCCTGATTTGCAGGACACTTTAAAAATACCGAATGACCTTGAAAAATTCTTAATTTTTATGACAATTAAGTTTTAATATTAAACTAAAATTGTACCAAATCTCGTTATTTTAGAGGGAATCTAAGTATTTTAATGTTGACTGAAACAACCTGAAATCCTAAGATTGCAGACAACAGACTCAGTTTGAGTTATGGGATTTGTTTGTGTAATAAAATGATATAGCCAAGACCTTAAATTCCTACAGAAGATTCACAGGAAATTCAAGACATTAACTTAACAAGTTTCAGACTCAAATCCACAGTGAACCCAGGATTAAAGCTTCAACTTTGTTCAACACAATTAAACTGAACCACAGACAGGCACAGGTTCAAGTTAATGATGCCAAACTGACTTTGATCAATTAACCACAGATATCACAGGTTAATTTCAGGCCAGGGTTTCAAACTACAGTTTAACACAAGTTTGAAAGAAATGAGAGAAGTCTCAAGGCTAATTTTTCATTCAAAAATAATCTGCTTTCGTCAGTTGGGACACAGGTCCTTGTATAGGCCTTGTCCTTGAGTTACAGCTCGAAACCTAACAATCTAAGGGCCAATATTTAATGTAGGATGAGTACCAACTATCTCAAATATATTACAAGCCGGAAAAAAAATTACTAGGTGAAAAATTAACAGCAATGGATAAAAACAGACTGAAATAGTGCATGGCATGCTGTCCTTGTCAGTTGTCTCTTTGTGCACAGGTTACTATTGCTTTGGCTGCTAGAAAAGTCAAGGCTTTTTGTATCCTTTCCACGGCAGAGTTTTGAGGAGAAAAGGAGCAACGGTCCTTCCAAGACAGTCCCACAATTGCCTCACCAAAAATAGAAAGTCTGCTTTATGCTTTATCAACTCTTCATAGCAGTATGTGACTGAATGTCCTTGCTTATTTTCTGTGCTAATTTTTCCCTTGCATTCCCTTGGCTGGTCTTGGATGTTTGAGGCTCTGGATGGACTTAGTTAAGGCCTCCTCCAGCTGGCCATATATGCAGCTGAAAACTAGACCTGGTGAACCTCTTGACAGGTTGTGTTGGTGGTGGAGTATGGGATGTTGCCTGGCTTTGTTCTGTGGTTTGGTCAGGGATGTGGGCCCCTGATCCAGCTTATGTTGCAGCCTCCCTTTCTTGAAAAGGGATTGACCTTAAGCCTGGTCCCTCATCATCATCAGACTCACCATAGTAAGGACTCTGGTCTCCTATGTTGAATGTTCCATGTACTCCATACTCACCAGGAAGGTCTATCTTATAGGAATTTGGACCAATTTTCTCAATGACTTCAAAAGGACCCTCTACTCTAGGCACTAACTTATTCTTCCTCTTAGCATGGAACCTCGCCTTTCTTAGGTGGATCCATACAAGATCACCTGGCATGATTTATTTCTTCTGTTTAGGAGTCTTGGCCTGTTTCTTATACGTGTCATTGGCTTTCTTAATTTGTCTCTTGACAGTGTCATGGAGTCTTAGATTATGTTCCACCCTCTTCTTAGCATCATAGTTTACTTCCTCCTTAGGTACACTGGAAAGATCTAAGGGCATTAGAGAATTGATCCCATAAACCATTTCAAATGAACTGTGACCAGCTGCAGATAATGGAGCTCTGTTGAAAGCAAACTCAGCCTGTGGCAGCTTCAAATCCCACTTTTAAAGACTTGCTAACAATGAACCTCAATATCCTCCCCAAAGTTTTGTTGGTGACCTCAGTTTGGACATCTGTTTGTGGGTGGTGGGTGGTGCTGAACAGCAATCTTGTATTGAGAAGCTTCCATAATATCTTCCAGAAATAACTCATGAAGTTGACATCTCTGTTTGAGACTATGGTCTTAGGAACCCCATGTATCTTGACAATATTACTGAAATAAAGTTTAGCAATACTCACAGCATCCTCAGTTTTCTTACATGCTATGAAATGAGCCATTTTACTGAACCTGTCAACTACAACCATCACTGAGTCATTTCCTCTTAGAGTTCTTGGTAAGGCTATGATGAAGTCCATGCTCACATCTTCCTAAGGTTTGTTTGGCACTGGCAATGGTGTGTAGGGGCCTGCCTGAAAGGAACTCTAGACATCTCCCATCATTTTGGGCCAGTAGAATAGTTCCTGCAAGATTTCCAGAGTCTTTTGGACCCCAAAATGACCTCCTAACCCATTGGAGTGAACTTCTTTGATCAACAGATCCCTATATGAGCCTCTGGGGACACATAGCTTGTTCCCATGGAACAGGAAACCCTTCTGCAGTAAGAATTTGGACCCTTGAATTTTAGTTCCTTCTGTTTGAGTCAACCAATCTTCATAAAAATCAGGATCATCTTTGTATAGTTCTTTCGTGAACTCAAAACCAAGAACTTTATGTTCCATGACTGACAATAATGAATATCTTCTGGACAGTGCATCAGCAACAATGTTTTGCTTACCCTCTTTGTACTTGCTTGAAAATGTGAAGGATTGTAAGAACTCAATTCACTTGGCATGCCTTTGATTTAACTTGTGCTGGCCATTGATATATATCAAAGCTTCGTGATCTGAATGCAGCACAAAAACTTTTGGTTTGAAGTAGTGGCTCCAATGCATAAGAGCCCTGACAATTGCATAGAATTCTTGTCATAAGTGGAGTAACTCAGCTTGGCTCCACTTAACTTCTCACTGAAGTAGGCCACATGCTTCCTCTTCTGAATCAATACAGCTCTTATGCCAACACCACCAGCATCACATTCTACCTCAAACAAACAATTGAAATCAGGTAGCCTGAGAATGAGTTCCTCACACAGCATTCTTTTGATCAAGTTGAATGCTTGTTGAGCATTCTCAGTCCATTTGTACTCTCCTTTCTTCATACACTCTGTGATAGGAGTAGCAACAGCACTAAAGTTTTTGATAAACCTCTTATAAAAGGAAGCAAGGCCATGGAACCCTCTCACCTCAGTGATGCTCTTAGGAATTGGCCAAGATTTAATAGCATCAATCTTATCTTGATCCACAGAAATTCCTCTCCCAGAGCTGATATACCCTAGGAACTTAATCTCAGAAGCCAAGAAGGTACATTTATCTAATTTCCCACACAATTTACTGCCTCTCAGGATTGGAATATTTTTTCAAGGTGGCTTAAGTGTTCTCTTGTGGTTTTGTTGTAAATTAGGATATCATCAAAGTACACCATAGCAAACCTTCCCAAGCAAGGCCTCAACACTTCTGTCATCAATCTCATAAAAGCGCCGGGGGCATTTGATAACCCAAATGGCATAACCAACCATTCATAGAGCCCTTGCTTAGTTTTGAAGGCAGTCTTTCACTCATCACCTTCTCTGATTCTTACTTGGTGATAACCCTGCCTAAGATCAATCTTAGAAAATATCCTGGCACCACTTAACTCATCCAGCATGTCATCCAACCTAGGTATAGGAAACCTATATTTAACCGTGATGTTGTTGATGGCTCTGTTATCAATGCACGTCCTCTAAGTGCCATCCTTCTTAGGTACCAACAGTGCTGGGATAGCACATGGACTCAAGGATTCCCTCACAAATCCCTTGTTCATTAGCTCATCAATTTGTATCTCAATTCTCTTGTAGCATCGGATCACACCTATATGCGGGTTTGTTAGGGAGTACAGATCCTGGCACAAGGTCAATCTGGTGCTCAATACCTCTCAGTGGAGGCAATCCACTAGGCAATTCAGCATGGAAGACATCCTGGTATTGCTCCAGTAATGGCCTAACTTCTACTGGCAGTTGATGCTCCACATCCTCATGAATTTCCTTGGACAACAAGACGAGAATAGGCTGTTCTTGTTGCATTTTCTTGACCATTTCTGCTTCAGATAGAAATAGAACCCCATTAAGTCCATATGTCACACTTGGACTCTTATAGTTCTTCTGATTAGGTGGTAGAGGAGTCAATGTGATCTTTTTGCTGCCTTGTTTGAAGGAATATGTATTGCTCCTCCCTTGGTGGATAGAATTCTTATCAAATTTTCATGGTCTACTCAACAGTAGGTGGCAGGCATCCATAGGTACCACATCACACAAGATCTCATCTTTATAAATATTGCCAATTAAAAATAGAACCAGCCATTGTTTATCCACCTTGACCTCTACTCCTTTGTTGAGCCATCTGAGCTTGTAAGGGTTGGGGTGTTCCTGGGTACTGAGGTTAAGCTTGTTAACCATGGTGACAGATGCTACATTGGTGTAGCTTCCACCATCAATGATCAAGTTGCATACCCTACCCTAAATAGTACATCTACTCCTGAAAATGAGGGACCTCTGATCCTTCTTCAAAGGTGCATGTTGAAAGTGCATTACCCTCCATAAAACCAGGACTATGGCACTCGTATCGGGGTGAGCTATAACCATTTCCTGGTTGGGTTCCTCCTCAAGGGTTGTCTCCTAATTCACTGACTCCTCTTCATACTCAACAGAACCCTCTCTTTCCCATTCCTCTACTTTTATTGTTGTTAGTGCTCTATTGGAAGGACAGTTCTTCTGAGTGGCCATACCCTTGGCATTGGAAGCACTTAATCTTTTCTTGGTCGAGGTGGGTTGGACTTAGGGAACATGCTTTCCCCTTGTCTGCTCCTACTTGGAACACTGGTTTAGGTATCTCAGCAATCTTAACACCAGTGTAGGGTCTATAAACAAGCTTTGGTTTAGGTGTGGCAGGTTTAGACTTTCCCATCTTCTCCACTCTGAGTGCTAAGTTGACAACATCATCATATGACCAAAGGGGTTGCATTATAACCTTAGTAGCAATGTTTTAATCAAGCCCTTCTAAGAACCTAGCAATTATTTGCTCATGCTTCTCATTTATCTCACACTGTAAGGTTAGTTGTTCAAACTCCCTCAAATAGGTCTCAAGGGGTCTCTCATCCTGCCTAAGCTTAAACAACTTAATGAACAGGTCTTGGGTGTTATCTTTGGTAACAAACTTATCCAACAATTTCTTTTTAAGCTTGGACCAAGATTTAATAGACTCATTCCCTTCCCTTAATCTCTAATGTTTAAGGTTATCATACCATAATGATGCATATCCCTTTAATTTCAACACGGCAACTTTACAAGCCTTAGCATCATTGTAATTTTTGAACTCAAATATTTTTTCAACATCCCTAATCCATTCTAGTAAGTCATCAGGGTCAAGACTATAAGAAAAATCAGTAATTTCTACCTTTAGATGCATGTCTGTTTGCTCAAGAGCCCCCTCTTGTGTTCTGATGCTTTCTTCATATTCTGATTCATATACAGGTGGTAATTGTCCTCTCCCTGCTCCCATAAAGAAGCCTCTGCCTCTACCTCTTCCTCTGGCATGTGGCTGTCTTCTTGGATCATGGTTCGGAAACCTTTCCATCACTACATGAACAACATTGAGCAGTGTGTCTACATTTCCTGCAAGAGTTTCTATTCTGGTCTCAATACAAGCAAGTCTCTCTTCACTCATGGTTGTTTTTGTGTTTTTATTATAAGTAGGGATAATGAACTCACAGCTTCTCTCAACCCAAGACTAACACAAAGGTGAATTGTGTTAAACCTGAGCTCTGATTACCAAAATGCAGTATAAAACATAGGGACAGACAATAAGGCAGTCTGATTTACAGGACACTTTAAAAATACCAAATGACGTTGAAAAAATTCTGAATTTTTGTGACAATTAAGTTTTAATATTAAACTAAATCTGAATTTTTGTGACAATTAAGTTTTAATATAAAACTAAAACCGTACCAAATCTCATAATTTTAGAGGGACTGTAAGTATTTTAATGTTGATTGAAACAGCCTAAAATTCTGAGATTGTAGACAACGAGATTGTTTGAGTTATGGGATTTGTTTGTGTAATAAAATGATATAACCAAGACCTTAAATTCCACAGAAGATTCACAAGAAACTCAAGACATTAACTCAACGAATTTGAGACTCAAATCCCACGGTGAACACATGATTAAAGCTTGAACTTTGTTCAACACAATTAAACTGAACCACAGACTGGCACAGGTTCAACTTAGTGATGCCAAACTGACTTTGGTCAATTAACCACAGAGATCACAGGTTAATTATCATACCAAGGTTTCAAACTACAGTTTAACACAAGTTTGAAAGAAATGAGAGAAGTCTCAAGTCTAATTTTTCAATCCAAAATAATCTGCTTTCATCAGTTGGGACATAGGTCCTTATAGGCCTTGTCCTTGAGTTACTAAACAAACCTAACAATCGAAAGGCCAAGATTTAATCTAGGATGAGTACAAACTATCTTAAATATATTACAAGCTGGAAATAAAATTACTAGGTGAAAAATAAACAGCAATGGGTAAAAATAGACTGAAATAAAGCATGGAATGCTGTCCTTGTCAGTTGTCTCTTTGTGCACAGGTTACTGTTGCTTTGGCTTCTAGAAAAGTCGAGGACCAAGGTAGACTTTTGAGGAAAAAAGAAGCAACGGTCCTTCCAAGATAGTCCCACAATTGCCTCACCAAAAATGGAATATGCGCCTTTATGCTTTATCAACTCTTTATAGGAGTATGTGATTTGAATGTCCTTACTTGTTTCTTATTCTTTGATTTTTGTTTGCAATCCCTTGGCTGGTCTTGGATATTTGAGGCTTTGGATGGACTTAGTTGAGGCCTCCTCCGGCTGGCCATATAGGCAGCTGAAAACTAGACCTGGTGAACCTCTTGACATGTTGTATTTGAGGTGGAGTATGGGATGTTGCCTTGCTTTATTCTGTGATTTGGTCAGGGATGTGAGCGCCTGATCCAGCTCTTGCTGCAGTATATGTGAAAAAGAGTGTGAATGTTAGGATCAGAAGTAATTCTGATATCATGTAAAATTAGTGTTTTGATTCTATTGATTATATTTACTAATGATGCATATAGAAGATGTTTATATACAATTACAAGAGAATCAATTACACATAATTGTTATCCAATATTCAGATAATTGTTGGGATATATTCCATGATTGTAGGGATTGCTAGCATGATTTTAGGGCCTAATTGATTTTGTCAATATTTGCCAAATATTTGAAATTATATGGAATCTTTTGATGGATGATTATCTTTAATAGTAACTCCCCCACTATTCTATCATTGTGGGACAAATTACACACTCAAGTTTAGAACAACATCAAACTAAAGTTAAGTAAACTTTAATGACCCGAATTATATACATTTCTAGCTATAAGGACCTAAAATTACAAAGGCGAGCTTTAAGGACCTCTTAGCTCCTTCCGTTAACTTTCCATCCAAGTTCCTGAAAGTTCTTGTGTTTGCATGTTATGGAGTACAATATTTTACCAATTGTTTATAGAAAATATAATTTATACTTGGTAATCACTTCTTTCTCTTCGTTACACATGCACTGATATAATTTACTAGTTCTTTTATAATGATAATAGATATGTTTTTAAAAATATTGATATGATGATTAACATTTAAAAAATGTTAACCAAAATACATGAATATTTTATACTCTATTTCTTTTATAATGATAATAGATTAAAACACGTGCAAAAATTGTAAGGGTTTGAAACTTACACATGTTTTAAATCTGTGAAAAAAAATGCATGAATTCAGTGTTAAAACATGATATAGAGTATATTAAATGCAAAGTATGTAAAATAATAAATAGCTAACAATGTAAATATCGATAACAATTGTCAAAATTTAAAAGGGTTTACAATACAATTCAAGAAACATAAATAAAGAATTAACTAAAAGAATCTAATATCATTCCAAATATTAGAAAATTTGATGGTAGACTACATTAGTTTTAAACCCGTGCAGAATTGCACGGGTATATTTTTAGGAACATTGATATAATGATTAACATTAAAAAAAATATTAATGTAATATACAATTATAGTGAATAGAATTACTAGATGGAACTTCTGTCATTTTGGTTTGGATGCATTCGATGGTGAAAAAAATACTACTAAATCGAAAAAAAATTCTTTTAAAATTGTCTACAACTTTTTTATATGTATTAACTATTAACCAATTTATAAATTTTTTTTTTTTAATTTTGTTATTTTCAGCGATAGCGATGAAATTCATTATTTTTCCTTCTAGCGTTTAGAGTAATTTTTTAAGATTCTTTATTATTCTTCATTAATCATAAAAAATAGCATGTTATTTTTTTTTCTTAATAGTTATACTTCATGAGAACCAAATGGTAATTATTTTATACAATTAGAAAATATGTAAATCTAGTAATTACATGCTTAAAAAATTATTTAAGATTAATGTAACTACTCTGCAATTTTTTAAAGATATCAATTTTTCAGCCCTTATTCTATCAATTTTAATTTGTTCAATTTTGGGAACATTGTATTGATATTCATGCATTTATTCTTGAAGTTGTAAAATTGTAAAATGGAAGAAATAGTAATTATTATATAAACATATTAACGTATCAGATTATAATCACGATAAGTCTTTAATGAAAAAGAAATTAATTCAACTAACAGGCAAAGGGGCCCACGATTTATTTTATGGGAAAAAACAAAAAAGAAAAAAAATTGCATAAGGTGACGTGGATTTATGTGGATGCATGAAATGTTTCTGTATTTATAAAGATAAGATTTGTTTACCAATATACTACGTCATTAAGGACATGAAAAAAAAATAGCTTCGCTCGAATAATACGAACAAAAAATCGTAACCGAATATAATCAGAATTGAATTAACTTGAGTTAATTCGAGCTAAACTCGGCATGTGGTGTACTAATTTTGAAATGACCCGAATATACGCCTCAAAATGGTTAAAAGAGACCCTAACATAATCCGAACTGATTAATTTTAAGTCATATGTAGTACGGAGTACCTTTTTTTTTATAAATTAAAATAAAGGATGAATTATCGTCAAACACTCCATTATAAAATCTCCCTCCGTTTGGTGAATTGTTTATCTATTCGTTTTTAAGATGTTTGGTCAATTGTTTACCCTTTTATTTAGAAATGTCTTGAAAGGGTAAACTTGATCCTCACCATAGACTTTGGTACATTAATCCAGTAATTGGTTCACTCCTCTTTTCTTAGTCTTTATGCAAAATCAAAGGTAAACAAATGACTGACACGGAGGAAATAAGTAATTTTGCAATTTTTTATTCGTATTAGTTAGCCAAATTATTTCTTCATTGTCAGAAGACATTTGTTTACCTTGTTATTCTCATGAGGGGTACTTTACTAAAGCTTAACAAATAATTTTGTTAATAAATTAAATATTAGCCAACAAAATTAAACAAATACAACTAATTGTGTATGTTAACCTTATACAAGAAGTTCGTAATTGCATGGGTTCACCTAAATACTCATACATGATCTCCATACCATTCTTCG
>NW_027413486.1:0-34897 GCF_048544455.1 Silene latifolia | reverse complement strand
GATCCATGACAACCCACCACCAAGAGAAGAAGCACCCATCGACCTCGCGAGTTGCTTAATGGGCATCAGACCACCATATTATGTACCCATTCCACCCTACCCAACACCACATGTATCATTCACTCCTCAAGACCCGAGAGCTCCATCCATGACCGATTTGATGCAAAACATGCAAAATGTTGATCTCTGGAGTGTACAATGGGAGGGTGACAACTACTGCCCAATACCCTCCTACTACAACATGGCTCAACAAGGGTAAATCAACCCTAGAGGCCCGCACCCATCTCGGGCACGGACCACATCTCTTGCCCCAACTATGGCAACCAAGGAGGGAACTGTGGAGACCAAAGTGGGGGATTCTCTAACCAAGGAGGAGGATATGACAAAGGAGGATCGAGCGGACGTGGATACTACGATGATGATGATGATGAGTAGGATGGCTAGAGGTGCTATTCCACACCACCTCCATTTGTATGGTACTCTTTCCCTATCTCTCATGTATAGTTGCATTTTAATATATCTCACATGATTAGATTTGTTTGCATTGTATTATATCCTCACATGATTCATGTAGTTCGTCAGTATATAGACTTGAGTTCATGCATAGTCACTAATGACCCAACCTCATTTCTCCTACACTAACAATAGTGCTTAAATCGGTTTGGGGAGGTTTGATCATAGGTGACCATAGTTTACTAGAAATCATGCATCATTTAGTATAGTTTAGATTGCATTCATTTGTTATATATGTCATATAGAATTGCATTTAGTTAGAGCATGCATTCATTCATATCATATCATTGCATTTGTACTTCATTTTCCATAAAACTTCAAAAATCCAAAACATGTATTTATTTTTTATTCCTACCTACATGTACATTGAGGACAATGTCCAAAATAAAGTGGGGGATGGGAATTTATATTCCAAAATGCATAAAAATTGAAAATTTTTGAAAAATCCCAAAAATATGTTCTTTAATTTCATAAAAACAAAATCCATAAAAATTTGAAAATTTCAAAACCAAAAACATGTTCTTTAATTTAGTAGTGTAGAATTGTATATACTTGTATTTTTGTTCTCTTCTCACATAGATACAACACTACATTTGAGGCATTGTCATGGGAATGTGAAGACCGCTTGGTATGATCGCTCTAATCTCTATTTCCCTTCCATTTATTTTCATTATTCATATGAGGAGGATGGGCTTACGTGTCAAGGAGGATGTGGTGTATTTTGTTGTTGCGGTTTGTGTACCTATGTGTTGTTAGGAGTTGCATTTAGTTTATATGGCATAATAGTTGATAGAAGCATATGCATTAGATTTGTATATATGTTAGGTGCATCATGGCATGTAGTTGCATGGTTAGAAAATTTTGTGAAAATGCCTATTTGGGAAGTTTGACAAGTGTATATAAGGCCCTTGTAGATAATTTTTCTCCTTGAGACTTTGTTTGCTAGAATACCCTCAAGACACCCTAGGATGTGTCATACTAGTATCTTTGACCCATGGACTAAAGCCTAGTCAAGAGTACTCATGGGTGTGATAACTCATTGGCTACCATTTATTCCAAGGTGACCCTTGATGCCATGCAACTGTTCTTTCAAGATTATCATCATGTTTTGCCAATACAAAGGGAATGGGCACAAAAATCTCCAAGTTGAGTTCAAGTACCAAATCGAAATAAAAAAAAAAAAGTTTGCAAAAATTGCATCAATGAAAAGAGGAGCAAAAATAGACTCCTATGCTTCAATAAAAGTAACCTTGCTACAAAATGGGGTTACTTTGAAAAATGCTCAAAAATGCAAAGATTGAAAAATTGCCAAGTACCAAAAATGTCAAAGAAATGGCAAGAAAATTATTCTCAAATGTCAAATACCACAAGAAATTGGGGGGAAAACAAATCAAAAAGCAAACTACAAATGTGAGACTCAAAACATCTTGATCCCTTTTATCCATTGATCTCATTTTTGTTGCATGATGGAGAGGGGATTTACCCTTCCCCTTGTCTAGGCAAGAGGGGGAATTCCGCGATCCTACAGTGTTTCTAACACCATGGGGAGCATACGCTTGACAAAAGCATTTAGCGATTCAGGACAAAAGTACCCTAGTTTGACACAACTTGGAGGTGATTTGTTGGTATCCTTTTAGACTTAGTAGTTTGGAGAAATAATATCTATGATGGAGTGTGTACCCTTAAATTGGTTCCCTTGTAGATGATTCCGCCACGAAGATGAGGAAAGTGGCTATTCTTTTCAGAGATGCATCCATTACTTGTTTTGTGTGCTTAATGCTTCGATGTATCGCCATTTTGGCAAGCCCCACCTTGCCTTGCAAGAAGGCATCTTACCTCATAGATGTCTTGTTGTGAGTTGAAGGGGCGGAGTGAGACCCACTAATTGTCTCACATCGGTTACATTATTAAGATAGTTTAAATAAAGGTCTAGTTCTAGTCACCTCTTTACTCGGGACGAGTAAAGGTTCGGTTTGGGGATGTTTGATGTGACTCTTAATTGCGCACATTTAGTCCCCTAATTAAACCTATTTTGCATAATAATATAGCATTTCATGGCCATTTTATCCGTCAAATCCTTTCTATTTTACTTTTCTAGTGCATTTTATATGTCTTATAGGAAAGGAGATAATGAGGTCGATTTCCCTGCCTCTCGCATATTCGGAAGCTTGTTGACGATCTTGGATGGACTAGTATGTAGAGGAGGCAAGAACGATGACCAAAGAAGTAAGAACAAAGAGTATATAGAAGGGCTATAAGCTTAAAAGCAAGGAATTGGAATCCTCCCCCAGATCCGTGGTCCCAAGCTTATGGACGAGCATTTCAAAGATGAAATCCGAGCGTCCCCCGCCTAGGATCCGCACGTCTCAAAGAAAGAATCCGGCCCCAATGCCCAACAAATTCGAGCGGATCCTCTCACAGACAAGCCGTGGTTCAAGCCTATCCGCGGATTTCCTTGGGAGTTGCTTTACATGATCCGCGCATTTCCTGGGACTTGCAAAGCTCCATTCAACACTTAAGCATTGTTATTTACTAATCTACCCTTGCTTAACCTAATTATGTACCACTATATATACTCCATTGTATTACCTAGCTAATTACCAAGTCCCTTAGATTAAATCAATCTCTCTTAGATTAGATTAGGAGTAGATAAGAATAGATTATCCTTTAATCTTTCCACAAATTACACATTAATCTTTCCTTAATTATTGTTCAAGCTTTATTATTGGGTAATTGAAGATTATTGGGTTATTATTTGGAGATTTGACAACTCTTCATCAATCAATCAAGTTTTCTTCTATTATTATTTCTTTTCCAATTGCTCATCTTAAGTTTGGTATAATCTCTTTACTCTTTACTCTTTATTGCTTATTTCTTCACTCGTTTATCATGTTTACACTTGTTGTGATGATTGACACCATTGATAACATGTTTTCCATGATAATAAGTTAGTAGTTACTTAACTAGGATTAGTGGGGGATTAGGAGAGTTAATCATGGGATAGATTTATGCTTAATGAGTTCATATGAATGCTTGCTTATTGTTCTTCAACTTATGCACATATCATGTTTGATGAAATGCTAGACTATGAATCCTTGCATTTTTGCCCATCTCTTATCTATTCAACAAGGCTTGTAAGATATAAACCAACTCAAGCCTTGTTAGACCTTCCATATAGTTGAATAGGGAAAACCCAAGTCGACTTGTAGGTGTTGTAAAGTCTTAACCGACTCTCGGCTCCAAGATGTAAGTTTCCTAGGAATTGGTTTATCATGCATGTAGTCTAATAGGAAGAATTAAGTCGACTTGTAGGTGTTTTAAAGTCACAAATGACTCGGCTCCGGGACCCAAATCTTCTTATGAACTATATGACATGAACTAACTTAAATCAAACAATAATAAATTGCTTGCATCTATATAACTCATTTATGCTATCTTACCATGATTCCCCTATGATCCCATGACATCCTAGCATCCCTTTTTTATTTGTTTCTATCTTTATTTACTTTATTGCTTTCATTAGTTTAGAATCTTCAAACCAAATCAATTGTGACAACCCTAAGTGCAACTACAATTAGATTGAACAATTTGAGTACCCCCCGTCCCGTGGATCGACCCCGACTTGCTTGCTATGCTTATTGTTGGGTATAAATGTGTTTGATGGCGTACAACGACCCGCCTATCAAAATGGCGCCGTTGTCGGGGACGGTGTTGTGTATTTGAATCGTTCTTTTGTCTAGTTTTAGTTGTGCTTCTTCTTGAGGAGCCTTGGTTCCTTGGGAATTTCGTTCCTTGTGCTTTAACCTTGAGGAACTTGTTCCGTAAGGTTCTGTTCTTACCGTTTTTGTGTAGTTTCCTTGGTTGTAGTTGTTTCCTTGTCTTAGCTATGATGGGTCAAGACTTGACATATGGAGTATGTGGTGGATCTTTTGAGTATGACTATGGGTATGGGGAGTTTGAGGAGCAAGTCAATACAAACCTACCTTACAACTCATACAATGAAAATCCAAGCTACTACCCCAAATATTTCCACCAAAATCCCAACATCCAATATCCACAACAACCCCCCCCCCCCCCCCCCCCCCCCAATACTCACTTTACAACCAATTCCAAATGTCACAATATGAGCACTTTCACACCCACCCACAACAAAAAGATGAGCCCAACCTTGACATTCAAAATATGGTTCTCCAAATGATGAGAGACCAACAAGATTTCTTCACACAAATTCTAGAAGAGAGCCAAAATAGGGATAATGTTCTTCAAAGCATTGTTACCCATGGTGAGAAGTTGGCAATTCGAATTGCCCAAATGAAGGCAACCCAAGCAACCACTCCCCACCAATCCTTGAGCATAGACCATGAATGTGAATTTGAGGCAATGACCTTTGATGAAGAAGATGTGAAGTGGGAAGAGCCAATCTCCTTGAGCTCTTGTGAATATGAAAGTGTGGTATTTGATGAGGAAGATATGAGGTTGAGTAAGCCAAATACTCTTAACCTTTGTGAGTATGAGGGTGTGTCCTTTGATGTGAACATTGAGGTGTTGGAGAAAGAGTTAATGAGGAGGAGTGAAGCCCCCATTTATGATTTATATGAAGATAGCGATGATGACAAGCCTATGGAAGAAGCTTATGCGGATTATGTGTCTTGCAAGGACTTATGGAATGGAGAGGAGGAAAAGGGTTGTGAGATTGCCTCACTTGAGGACCCCTTCCTTGAGAAGTTTGAGGTATGCTTTCATGAGGAAGATGAATATCTTTTTCCTATTGACCATGAAGACCTTTTCGCACCCACCATGGAACCTTTGATTGTTGGAGATGATATGGTACACCTCATCCAAGAGGTAAAATCATCATATAAAAGGTACTTGGTGGAGAAGCTCAAGAGTAGAGTTATGAATGAGCTTACTTGTGGAGATTTGGCGCCCACAATCTCAACCCCTAAGGTATCCGGTCATCAATATTATGAGAATTCTCCTTCTACTTTGGAAGGATTAACAAATCCAAATGCTATCATCATCACCGAAATTGGAGGAGAAGGTGGTAAGTGGAAGTCTCCGGACGAAAATAAGCCATACTTCATGCCTCGTGTTGATAAGAATCATGGGCTTGATAATGGTTTGAAGCATTACAAAGGCTCAAGTGCCAAGGGCAAGGTGAAAAAGAAAGTGAATGACAAGCTCCCTTGGCCAAGCTTCATACTAAATTGGAACAAACCGTATTCATGCTTATTTGAGGCTTGTTCACAAGCCTTTGACCTTCTTCTAAGACCCTTGAGCTCTATGGACAATGAATTTCGAAAATTCAAACTAGTTTGGTGGAGTCCTATGTCAAACCGCCATTTGTAATATATACCTTCCCACTATTTTGTATTGTACAATATTGTATATACTTTTAGATTACTTGCATTTTCCTGCATGAGAGTTGTCAGGGAGGGTTACTTACCCATTCTTTGACAATATTTTCAGAAATTGATAAGAAGGAATCACAAAAGGGTGCAAGGGAAAGAATTCAAATGAATCAAATGAAGGATAAATGAGTAGCAACGAACACGCAAGTCCCGGCACTAAGCCGCTCGTCCCGAGCCCTACTGCAGTAAGAATGAACATTGTCACAAAATCTGCTCGGATTTCCCTCGGACGCTCGTCCTGACGGTGCCTTGAGTAGCGTTTTTATACAGAAGAAAATCGAGCGATTCTCAAGAGGACGCTCGTCCCAACAAAAAACCCCCTCGTCCTTGCACTAAGCCGCTCGTCCCCACCCCGAATGCAAAACACAAGAACAATCTATTTGAGAATCCACGCGTCTCCCGAGCAGGGGACGCTCGGGCAGCAACCTCAGGACGCTCGGATCGACTTTGGGACGCTTGGACAAGCACGGTAATTGATCAAGTTGTTAACAAATCCGCCCGAGCCCAGCCCAGACCCGCTCGTCTCCCACCCCTTCTTTATTATAAACGCCCCCCACCATCTCTATTTTTCCTTATCTTATCTACTCAAAATCACATCTCACCATCCACATACCATCCCCATCACAAAAACCAAGCAAAACCCTGACATTCACATCAAGAAAATGATGAATCTAAGAGGCAAGAGCAAGAAATCAACTGAGGCCGCACCTAAACGTCACAAGTGTGCTACTTCATCCACCCCACGAGAGGGAAGGGGACAAAGAAATGTAATGATACAAGGTGTTACACAACTCGAGTATTTCCCGGAGGTAATCTTTACCAACGATGACCACCGCCGATGATTTGAACAATTGCTAGGTAAGGACTATAAACCCACTCAATTCATCAATCATGATGCATCAGAAGTACTTGGCATAAGAAATCAAACGGAGGTATTTTTCAATGGTATGGGTCTAGAGAAATGTTCTATGCCCATGAGGATACATACTTGAGTCTCACGCTAGAGTTCTTGTGTAGTCTTCGGGTAGTCACCACTCGGCAAAGAAATGTTGGTTTGATGTTCCGTCTTTGCAATAGAGACCATAGGTTGACTCTAGACCAATTTGCAACTATTTTTGGTCTTGAGGTACCAAGGGATGACACCGATAAGCCCGACGACTTTAGTGTTAACCACCTTTGGGTGGCTATTTCTGGGAGGGAACTTCATTCCTATAAGCAATGTTATACCTTTGCAATCCAACATCCGGTTATTCGGATTACCGAACGGTTTATCGTCGGGACTATCAATGGAAGACAAGCGCAAGATAGAGGCACCCTTCTCGACTTGACTTTTCTAGAGTCATATTAGAATGTGCAAGAGACAAGGCCTTACAATTTCAACACGCCCCTTGAGATACTTACAAGGTTCAATGACTTTGCTAAAGGGAATTCTAATATCAAAACCTTTGTGATGGGAGGCCTAATCACAATTTTGGCCAATGAACTTTGCCCCGGGTTCAACCTTGATGGAAGCTTTGAAAAGTTCAAGGGGAGCACTTTGATAGATGAGGATGCTATCTTTAACCACCACCGGTGGTGTACTTACAATGAGGCCTAAAGTGTAGAGTGGTTCACCAAGGGTTGATCATCACTTATTCTAAGGGGATGGAACATACCACCCACCGAGCCCCGCATGAGCCAGTATTCTCCAAGGCCAAGCTACCTCCTCCCCATTGAGATCCATGACAACCCACCACCAAGAGAAGAAGCACCTCATCGACCTCGCGAGTTACCGGAATGGGGTGTCGCACCACCATATTATGTACCCATTCCACCCTACCCAACACCACATGTACCATTCACTCCTCAATACCCGAGAGCTCCATCCATGACCGATTTGATGCAGCTCATGCAAAATATTGATCTTGGAGTGTACAATAGGAGGGTTGACAACTACTTGGCCCAATACCCCTCGTACTACAACATTGCTCAACAAGGGTACATCAACCCTAGAGGCCCTCACCCATCTTGGGCACGACCACATCTCTTGTTCCCTAACTATGGCAACCAAGGAGGGAACTTTGGAGACCAAAGTGGGGGATTCTCTAACCAAGGAGGAAGATATGACCAAGGAGGACCGAGCGGACATGGATACCGCGATGATGATGATGATGATGATGATGATGATGATGAGTAGGATGGCTAGAGGTGCTTGGCCACACCACCTCCATTTGTATGATACTCTTTCCCTATCTCTCATGTATAGTTGCATTGTAATATATCTCACTTAATTAGATTAGTTTGCATTATATTATATCTCACATGATTCTTGTAGTTCGTTGCATATAGACTTGAGTTCATGCATAGTCACTAATGACCCAACCTCATTTCTCCTACACTAACAATAGTACTTAAATCGGTTTGGGGAGGTTTAATCATAGGTGACCATAGTTTACTAGAAATCATGCATCATTTAGTATAGTTTAGATTGCATTTATTTGTTATATATGTCATATAGAATTGCATTTAGTTAGAGCATGCATTCATTCATATCATATCATTGCATTTGTACTTCATTTTCCATAAAACTTCAAAAATCCAAAAACATGTATTTATTTTTCATTCCTACTCCTACATGTACATTGAGGACAATGTCCAAAATAAAGTGGGGGGATGGGAATTTATATTCCAAAATGCATAAAAATTGAAAATTTTTGAAAAAATCCCAAAAATATGTTCTTTTAATTTCATAAAAACTAAATCCATAAAAATTTGAAAATTTCAAAAACCAAAAACATGTTCTTTAATTTAGTAGTGTAGAATTGTATATACTTGTGTTTTTGTTCTCTTCTCACATAGATACAACACTACATTTAAGGCATTGTCAAGAGAATGTGAAGACCGCTTGCTATGATCGCTCTAATCTCTATTTCCCTTCCATTTATTTTCATTATTCATATGAGGAGGATGGGCTTACGTGTCAAGGAGGATGTGGTGTATTTTGTTGTTACGGTTTGTGTACCTATGTGTTGTTAGGAGTTGCATTTAGTTTATATGGCATAATAGTTGATAGAAGCATATGCATTAAAGTTTTATATATGTTAGTTGCATCATGGCATGTAGTTGCATGGTTAGAAAATTTTGTGAAAATGCCTATTTGGGAAGTTTGACAAGTGTATATAAGGCCCTTGTAGATAATTTTTCTCCTTGAGACTTTGTTTGCTAGAATACCCTCAAGACACCCTAGGATGTGTCATACTAGTATCTTTTGACCCATGGACTAAGGCCTAGTCAAGAGTACCTTGTGGTGTGATAACTCATTGGCTACCATTTATTCCAAGGTGACCCTTGATGCCATGCAACCGTTCTTTCAGTACTATCATCATGTTTTGCCAATACAAAGGGAATGGGCACAAAAATCTCCAAGTTGAGTTCAAGTACCAAATCGAAATAAAAAAAAAAAAAGTTTGCAAAAATTGCATCAATGAAAAGAGGAGCAAAAATAGACTCCTATGCTTCAATAAAAGTAACCTTGCTACAAAATGGGGTTACTTTGAAAAATGCTCAAAAATGCAAAGATTGAAAAATTGCCAAGTACCAAAAATGTCAAAGAAATGGCAAGAAAATTATTCTCAAATGTCAAATACCACAAGAAATTGGGGGGAAAACAAATCAAAAAGCAAACTACAAATGTGAAACTCAAAACATCTTGATCCCTTATATCCATTGATATCATTTTTGTTGCATGATGGAGAGGGGACGACCCTTCCCCTTGTGTAGGCAAGAGGGGGAATTCCGCGATCCTACAGTGTTTCTAACACCATGGGGAGCATACTCTTGACAAAAGCATTTAGCGATTGAGGACAAAAGTACCCTAGTTTGAGACAACTTGGAGGTGATTTGTTGGTATCCTTTTAGACTTAGTAGTTTGGAGAAATAATATCTATGATGGAGTGTGTACCCTTAAATTGGTTCCCTTGTAGATGATTTCCGCCACTTAGATGAGGAAAGTGGCTATTCTTTTGTAGATGCATCCATTACTTGTTTTGTGTTCTTAATGCTTCGATGTATCGCCATTTTGGCAAGCCCCACCCTGCCTTGAAAGAAGGCATCTTACCTCATAGATGTCTTGTTGTGAGTTGAAGGGCGGAGTGAGACCCACTAATTGTCTCACATCGGTTATATTATTAAGATAGTTTAAATAAAGGTCTAGTTCTAGTCACTTCTTTACTCTGGATGAGTAAAGTTTTGGTTTGGGGATGTTTGATGTGACTCTTAATTGCGCACATTTAGTCACCTAATTAAACCTATTCTGCATACTAATATAGCATTTCATGGCCATTTTATCCGTCAAATCCTTTCTATTTTGCTTTCCTAGTGCATTTTATATGTCTTATAGGAAAGGAGATAATTAGGCAGAATTCCCGTCTCTCGCGCATATTCGGAAGCTTGTTGACGATCTTGTATGGACTAGTATGTAGAGAAGGTAAGAACGATGACCAAACAAGTAAGAACAAAGAGTATATAGAAGGGCTATAAGCTTAAAAGCAAGGAATTAGAATCCTGTCCCAGGATCCGTGCGTCCCAAGCTTATGGACGAGCATTTCAGCATGAAATCCGAGCGTCCCTGCCTAGGATCCGCACGTCTTAGCAAAGAATACGGGCATCCCGATGCCTATTCCGAGCGGATCCCCTCACAGGACAAACCGTGCTTCAAGCCAATCCGCGCGGATTTTCTTGGGAGTTGCTACATGATCCGCGCATTTCCCTCGGGACTTACCAAGCTCTATTCAATACTTACGCATTATTATTTACTAATCTACCCTTGCTTAACCTAATTATGTACCACTATATATACTCCATTGTCTTACCTAGCTAATTACCAAGTTCCCTTAGATTAAATCAATCTCTTTATTGCTTATTTGTTCACTCTTTTATCATGTTTACACTTGTTGTGATGATTGACACCATTGATAACATGTTTTCCATGATAATAAGTGAGTAGTTACTTAACTAGGATTAGTGGAGGATTAGGGGAGTTAATCATGGGATAGATTTATGCTTAATGAGTTCATATGAATGCTTGCTTATTGTTCTTCAACTTATGCACATATCATGTTTGATGAAATGCTAGACTATGAATCCTTGCATTTTTTGCCCATCTCTTATCTATTCAAGAAGGCTTGTAAGATATAAACCAACTCAAGCCTTGTTAGACCTTGCATAGAGTTGAATAGGGGAAACCCAAGTCGACTTGTAGGTGTTGTAATGTCTTAACCGACTCGCTCCCGAGATGTAAGTTTCCCTAGGAATTAGTTTATCATGCATGTAGTCTAATAGGAAGAATTAAGTCGACTTGTAGGTGTTGTAAAGTCACAAATGACTTGGCTCTGGGACCCAAATCTTCTTATGAACTATATGACATGAACTAACTTAAATCCAATAATAATAAATTGCTTGCATCTATATAACTCATTTATGCTATCTTACCATGATTCCCCTATGATCGCATGACATCCTAGTATCCCTTTAATATTTGTTTATATCTTTATTTACTTTATTGATTTCATTAGTTTAGAATGTTCAAAACAAATCAATTGTGACAACCCTAAGTGCAACTACAATTAGATTGAACAATTTGAGTACCCCCGTCCCGTGGATCGACCCCAACTTGCTTGCTATGCTAATAGTTGGGTATAAATGTGTTTAAGGGCGTACAACGACGCGCCCATCAATAGCGTTATTGAGAGACCTCTCGCACGATAAAGAGAGAGGGTTACATAAATTCTATTTTCCATGTTATGTCTCCCACTAATTTAGTAGGAGACGGTCTCTCACGAGACCTAATGAATTTATTTATATGTATTCCATGCTCTTTTAAAGGGCCGAATTTTAAGGTTTTGAATAGGGCCCTATTATTTCCCAAACGGCTCTGGGACTGGGAGTACTTCATATTTTTCTTTAATAATTAGAAAAACACAAATTCTCATTTGTGACTATTAGGAGATTGGGCCTATACTAGGCCCGGCTACCATTAGGGTTTGCCTTAATGAAACCCTAACCCTAATGGCTACCTTGAGAAGACTTTTGAAAGAAGATCAAGAATTCAATATCAAAGAAGATGAAGATTGACGATTTATTTTAATATTTTTCTTTGTATTTATCCAATTGTAAAGTTCGTAATACGTATTGCCTTTACGATTGTGGAGGGTATTAGGAGATTGAGCCTATACTAGGCCCGACTACCATTAGGGTTTGCCATATTAGGGTTAGGGTTTCATTAAGTTGGGAGGTATTATAAATACCTCACCATATCGATGTAAAATAACAACTATCAATAATACAATTCCCTTATTATGAAATACTCTCCCCTCTATAATCTTATCAGTGACGGACGCTATCCGTTACAAGTGTTGAAGACAGATCGAATAGTACCACTTTATAACAAAATGGGTCGAATACACTAAAGCAAGTGGGTATTGTGTATTGTTTGTTTGTTTATAGGGACTATATGGGAGTAATATATTATATTGAGTAGGGTACAAAGCATTAAATAGGTACATGAAAAACACCACCACATCACATTATTTTTTAAAGTGCCTCTCTAACACTACACCAATGCTCCAATTTTCAAATATTTGTTTTTCATATTCTTCTAAAATCTACCTCTAAAATTCTGCAAAAAATTTTACATGTATATGAAGACCTGTCAAACGGGTCAAACGGACGGGTTACGGGTTCGGTCATTTCGGGTTCGGTTAAAATACGGGTCAGGTCTATTTCGGGTTTGAAAAATACGGGTTTATACAGGTTTAGGGTTAGAACGGGTCAGATTAGCGCCTTTTTAAAAAAAATTATTTTCTTTAATTCTACTTATAAACACATAATCATTCTTAAATTTTTATTATTATATATTTTAATATATGATACTAGTAAAATTAAACATTTTTTGCTTAATATTTTCAATATCACACCGTTATACGAACAGGTTAATACGGGTTGCGGGCCGGTTTCGGGTAAAAAAATGGGTTGATCAACATCTTTTTCTGTCATTTTTTAAAACTTCTTTTATATCGTAATTCCTACCATTTGTACGTTTTTTCTCTTCTTGCTCATCTTAGTCAACTTAATTGTCACCATTCTCGTTATCATCATCTCGTCATCGTCATCATCACACTAACTCGCTAAGTACGACAGTCAACTCAAATAAGATGACAATGATTTCGTGGCATGTGAGCCGAGGTGATGAGGTGGAAGTGCTGACGTGGAGTGCGGTTCCACGTAATACGATGAAAGTGACGGTGTGGCACACACTTCGAAGTGAAGATGTGGCATGTGATCGAGGTGATGACGTGGCAGTGCCGATATGGAATGCGGTTCGATTTAACACAGTGAAAGTAATGGTGTGACACACACTTCAAGGTGATGACGTGGCATGTCGCCTGAAATAATGACATGGCAGTGCTGACGTAGAATACGGATCGACGTAATATGGTGAAAGTGACGGCGTGGCACACACTTTGATGTGATGACTAGGCATATGGTTCAAGGGGATGACGTGGCATTCCGTATATATGAATATCTTTCCTTAAAATTTTATAAATCAATATCTATTTGACATTATCAATTTTAAGGAAGATATTGCCTTGACCCATGGTCAACCCGTTACGGGTCGGGTTTTTACCCACTATTTACGGGTCAAAACAGGTTCGGGTATTCTTCGGGTTCGGATTGAAAAAACCGGGTTATTTACGGGTCGGGTTACGGTAGGTTTTCGGGTCGGGTCAGATTTTGACAGGTCTATGTATATGGGACTATGAGAGTATGTATGTAAAATGTTATCATCTTAATCAGAAGATATAACAATACTATTTAGAATGTTACCATATTACTCATTATATGTAACCATTGTATTATATGTTTATATGTTCATTTAGAATTGAAAGAATCTTAATCTGGTAACATGTAAGAATATAAATGGCGACTTGGAATTATGTGTATAATATGTTACCATGTTGGTCAGAACATGTAACCATTTTACAATATAATATGTTTGATTTGATTTGAAATGATTCTTAAATAATGGCATATATGAATATAAATGGTGACATGAGAGTTTGTGTATAAAATGTTACCATCTTAGACAATATATGAAACCATCATACAAAATGTTTTACAAAATGTAACTATATTAGCCAATGTATGTAACCATTGTTAAGTTACCATGTTAGTCAGATTATATAAACATTTTACAATATGTTTGATTTGATTTGAAAAGATGTTGAAATAATGATAAATTCTACAGTTTTTTTTTGTAAATAGATGAAAACATGAATTTTGTATTTTCAAAATAAGATGAAAGAAGGTGTGATGAATGATGAATGATAAATGGATGATGATACTGACATAGCTAAGAAACTAAGCAAATCAAACATTGTTGTCGCCTCTTTTTTCATGGGGAACTTCCCCTTATTTTATTCAATTTGTGTATTGTCAAATCACAAAAAAATGAATTGGCTTTATCTATATTATTACCACAAATTCTTGTTTCAGACCGTCACTATCCGTCTTAAGCTTAAGACGGATAGTGGCCTCTCACACAAATGCAAGTGGGAGGCAAGTGGGTGGGAAATGGATATACCCACTTGCCTCCCACTTGCATTTGTGTGAGAGGCCACTATCCGTTTTAAGCTTAAGACGGATAGTGACGGTCTTAAGCAAGACGGACTGTATTATTACAATTTGGTATGAAATCGACCCCGTCTCTTTCTTGTGACGGATAGTGCATGTCACAAGGGAGACTAATTGTTTTGAAAAAGTAGTAAGACTAACCTTAAAATTTTTACCGTGAATACTAATTAAAATGACGAAATTTTAACGGGACCACTCTAAAAGATGTAACAAAAAATGATTAGCCTAAAAGTCAAAAACAATTATATTTTGCCCATGATTTGGTCCGTAGGTTCAATTAGGACCAAGTTGCTTAAATACTCATTTAATTAATCCTAAATATATTCATAACCACAAGATCGATCAAATCAAGGTATTCCTTAATGACTAATTAAGGATATTATTATATTAACTATAGTAATTAGTAGGTCCACAATGCATGGCAACTATGACACATCCATCATGTATTGCTTTAAGATTGGCTAACCCAAAATTGAAAATAATAAATTTAGGGTAGCCACAAATTCACGGAGCAAATAAATTGGGCCACGGGAATTCTAAGCATCATACCTTTACTAGTTGTGGTGTGGATCCCATCAAAGAATCTTGCAGCCCATTTAAAAGGGTAGCCTTGGTATATTATGCATAAATCCCGTGGATTAGTCTATTGTTCCCGTGAATTTATGTGTACCCTAAATTTAATAATTGGAATTTAAAAATGTTACTCCTTTCATCCCGGATATTTGTTTACTTATTTCATTTGCGTTGTTTAAGTTAATTGTTTGTCTTTCTATTTTAAAAATGTCTTTGATGGACAATTGGATCATTCACACTTAATTTGGTCACTTTTCATCTAATAATTGGCTCCCTTTTCTTTCTTTGATCTTTGTACCAAAATTAAAGACAAACAAATGATTTGAACTGTAAATACATACTCCCTCCAATTTCCTATTATCTTCTCTCTTTCCTTTTTCACACAAGTTTGTTTATCTTCTCTCTTTCCTTTTTTGGTAAGTTTCATTCATTTTTTATTAATTTCTCTCTCCTAAAAAATCAACAACTCTCATTACTTTATCTATTCTTTATTCATTATTCATTCTTTATTATTTTCTCTCCCCTATAAATTTCACAACTTACAATACTTTATTCTACTTTATTCTTTCTTTTTTCTCCTTTCTTAATTTTTGTGCCCAAAAGAAAGGAAAGATAAAAAAGAAAATTGGAGGGAGTAATAATTATTGAGGCGGTCCATTACACTAATCATTTGGGGACAAATCATAATTAGGTGGGGTTGAATCTTAAAACCTAATTAACTAAATTAAAATTAATGATTGAACCACCTATCATGTGGACTTGTATATCCTGTCATTCCTGCTTTTAGTAAATCCCACCAATGTCGTTCCATGAATTGATTTACTATTTCTTCCTTTTATTTTACCATTTTCCCCTTGAGTATGAGCCCTCTATCGAGGTTATTTTAGTCATTATAGGTAATCATAAACTTAATGGTTTAAATAAAGGAAAATGATAAATACAACTCATTGGGTTGTATTTAAGCATTTAATACCCTTCTAAATTTGGTATTAATTTAAAAATTAGAGAGTAAAGTACACATAAATCAATGCAATTAATGCATGCATTAACTATTTATTTCCTCTTTTAGTTGTTTAAATACAACCCATTGGGTTGTATTTATCATAACCCATAAATAAAATACTTGTATTTTTATACCTGTCCGTACATCACACGTGCAATCCAAATGGCCACTTGTATTTGAGTGTTTTTAATTTTACTCAAATGAAGGTGAGAAGCTCCTAAATAATTTTTTTTTTTTTTGGTAACGAGGGAACCCGCAGCCGCTATTTTTGGTGCGCACTGGGTAAACCCGCGGGTGTACGTGATAGCCTGCAAGTCACGTATACCAGGTAAACCACCCGAGGGTGACAGGCTCGAAGTCTATTAGGCATGGACTCAGCCAAGCTCCTAAATAATTTAGTTATCACTTATCATGGCAAAAGTAAAAGTAATTACTCTTGAATTTAAATTTGATGTTGGAAGTGATTAATAGATCTGGGGTTTCTATCTTAACTACGCGTACTTATCATAAAACGGATATTTGTTGTAACTTTTGTTTTTTTGGTGAAGAGAAGAAGGTATTACAACCCAAACAAAAACGAAAGTAAAGAAAGCAACAAAAGCAAAACAAGAACGTCTACACTACTACGAAAGCTAGGAAGAATAAAAAGGCACAATCCGAGGCCAAGAGACACCTCCAATGTCTTGCTCCATCAAGCAGAAAAGTTGATCCGACACATTCGAGAGCTCATACGATACCAACTGAACATCTTGGCTAACCCCCCGATTAACTAACCAATCCGCGCACGAATTAGTCTCTCGATAAATACGATGAAGTTCAATTTTCCACGGGTTGTCCCGGACAAAGGCCTGACAGATTTGTATCATATGCGAGTGGGCTGTTGGAACTTCAAAAGTCGAGTCCATAAGAGATCGAACCGCCTTAGAATCTATTTGAATGATTAAATGAGTAACTTGGAGCTCCAGCGCCATAATAAGGCCCCGTCGAAGAGCCATAATCTCACCCCGAGTCACTGTTTCCAAGCCAAGCTTTTCCGAGAAAGCTTTAATGAGCTGACCAGAGGCATCACGGATCAAACAACCAGCCCCCGACAATCCCGGATTCCCTTTGGATGCCCCATCAATGTTAAGGACCACCCACCCCGCAAGAGGTGCTATACATTGCACGAAAATTTCATGTCGTCGTTGTTCCCTAGCCTTCACACACACATCCGTCGATTCCTTAGCATTTTTTACCTCCCAAATACGCTCCATGAGAAAAGAAGACGGGTTTGACGCAATATCTTCCACACGATTAAACACCCGGCAATTACGCCAATGCCACAGCCACCAAACTACTACCGAAAAAGTCGACGGCCACCCATCTAAACAATCTTCCTTCCCTCATGATAAATTTTCAGAAACTCAGCTTTGAACAGTGGTCGGGTAAAAAAAAGACTGGGAATTAGAAAAATGAAAAAGAACCCAAACCTTCCTAGCTTCCGGACAGTCACGCAGCAAGTGTATCGTCGTTTCTTTAATCCCGTTGCACACACCTCAACACGGGTCCTCAGCAAGCCTTCACTTCACTCTGTTAGAATTAGACATAATTTTGTCATGGAGAAGTAATCACAAGAAAATACGGATTCGTTGAGGAGCCCAAGTCTTCCACGGTAATTTCCAACACGGTTCTACTTCCTCCACCGTGTCATTCCTTAAGATTTTAATGGCCGACTTAATAGACAATAAACCTGACGAAGACGCTGCCTAATAAATTGTATCAACATTGTCATCTCCAAATGACTACTTTATAGGATGCAATCGTTTGAAGAACTTTCGAAGATAAATAATCCGCAAATAATTCCCATCGCCAGCCTAGAGATGGATCCCACATTTCTTCCACTGACACGCCTGCCATGGGAGCAGCAATCGGAATGGGTGTAAGGGTTTCAAGGGGTACATTCAGAGCCCAAGCATGTTTCCAGAAGAGCGTTTATTTCCCATTACCAATTGACGCGCTTAGACCCGATTTCAGCGCGATAAAACTCTCAACGATTTCATTCCAAACATTAGAACTTAACGGTTTAGGCTTCAACGTGTCAACGTCGCATCTACCTTTGCAATACTTGTGATGTAAGACTCTAGCCCAAAGAGCATTAGGCTCCGAAAGAAGACGCCAACCTAACTTGGCCATGAATGCAGTATTTACTTGACGCATCGAGCGCAATCCAAGGCCACCATTGTCCTTCTCCTTAGTAACCATATCCCAAGACACAAGGCTTAGTGCCTGATTGTCTTGATCGCCTCCCCACAGAAACCGCCTGGATTTTTTGTCAAGTTCATCACACAAAGAACAAGGCAATCTAGTCGTCTACATAGCATAAGACGGAATTGATGAGCGGGTCGATTGGACTAAAGTCGCACGGCCTGCCAGCGAGAGATTTTTGGACTTCCACCCCGAAAAGCGTTTGTCCACTTTTTGAGCAATGAACTCGAAAGTTTCTCTTGTCACCCGGCCATTTAGAGTGGGCATTCCCAAGTACATGCCCAAATCATCCGTATTCGCTATTTGCAGTTCGTTAGTGATATTCGAAACATCCTCTCCATCGACATTAGGTGAGAAATAGACCTTAGACTTTGCCCTACTCACCCGCTGCCCCGATGCCTGGCAGAAAGCATTCAACACGCGGTTACTTAATTGAGCTTGGTTAATCGTTGCCTCGCCAAAAAGAATAATATCATCAGCAAAGAACAAGTGCGTTAAGGTTGGGCCTCCTCGACAGATCTGAAAACCCTTCCATTGCCCCCCTCCACTATACTCTTCAATTAATTGACTTAATTTTTCCATACATATCGTAAATATGTACGGTGAAAGGGGGTTACCTTGACGAATACCACGTGTGGGGGCAAAGGGGTCAGTCCTCTCATCATTCCATAACACATTCAAGGTCGAAGATTTGATGCATTGCATGATAGTTCGAACCATCCGAGATTGAATTCCCATATCACGCAAAGTGTGAGTTGGATGAACGGCCACTCCAACATCATAAGGCTTTTCAAGATCAAGTTTGAGAGCCATGAAACCCGTTCTCCCTTTTCTACCACGCATGGAATGCAATGCCTCCTGAACAATAATGATGTTATCCGTAATTTGGCGCTCAGGAACAAAACTACACTGCATGGGATTAATCAGAATAGGGAGTACTGGCTTTAGACGGTTAACAATCATCTTCGTGATGAGCTTGTAGGCGACATTACACAATCCAATAGGTCGAAACTGTGATACTGTATGTGGATGATCAACCTTTGAAATAAGTGAGATAAAAGTCTCACCCAAGCCTTCTGGGAAAATGCCATTATGCAGCACATCAAAGATCATTTTGCAAAGACTCGGAGAGATCGTTTCCCACTGAGATTGGTAGAATAACGCTTGAAAACCATCAGGTCCAGGAGCCTTAAAAGGAGACATATGATTGAGAACACATTGGACGTCAGCTACCACGTAGTTACGATCTAACTTTTCACTTTCTTGGCTAGTTAAAGCCGGGAAAAGGCCAAGCGTTAAACCCTCGAGGTTTATAGGTGAGTTGGGCCCGCAAAAAGATTTTGAAAAAATTCGATCACCAAATTCTTAATGACACCAGCATCCAAATCCAATTAGCCGACGCATCTTGCACCCTCAATCCTATTTTGCTTTCATCGAATAATCGTACTCAAATGGAACAGGCGTGTATTTCTATCTCCATCGCAAATAGCCTCTATACGGAATTTTAGAAACCATAATAATTCCTCTTCCCGTAAGACTTCATCTAATTGCTTTTTCAATTTTAGTTCCATCTTGAATAAATAATTTGGACCCCTGTTCGAAAGTCTTTGTTGAATTCCAAATAATCTTCTTTCAAGACTCCTTTTCCTCGCGAAAATATTATGAAACGTATTCATGTTCCATTCCTGAAGAAGGTTTGCAAAGTTATGAATAAAAGGGAAAAGAGGTTGTTCGTTAGACCAATTAGAATCCACAAATTCCGAGAAACGAGCATGACACATCCACGCAGCTTGGAAACGAAAAGGTCGGAGGACCTTGGGGATTGGCGCAAAACCAGTCGTACTTATAATTAGGGGGCAGTGGTCCAACTTATTTTGCATAAGGTGACGTAAAGAACCTTCTGCAAACATCGTGCGCCATTCCGAATTACACATTGCCCGGTCCAACCTAGCCCATTGGCGAGTAGTTGCAGTTAATCCTCGAGACCAGGTATGATCAGGTCTTGAATAGTCGAGGTCGATCCAGTTATTATTCTCGCACCAAGTATTAAATTTGTTACATCTTCGCCGCATCCCATCACTAATCCCATTTCGTTCATGGATGTAACGAGTGTCATTAAAAGCCCCCATGGCCAACCACGGCCTATCATGGGTTCGGGCAAAAGACTCAAGCTCCCGCCACAACTCTTCTTTCTTAGTAGCATCCGGGCTTGCATACACAACCAAATAATACCATGGGATTTCTCGAACACGGGATATCTCAGTCGTAATATGTTGAGAGTGGTGAATAATAGGAGTGACAGTGACTTCCTCTGGATGTCAGAACAGCCAGATTCCGCCACTAAAACCCTCTGCTTCCACTCTAGTTTTCCCCTAAAAATTGATTTTGTCGCATACCCTTTGTGCGACAGCACCACTAATGTGGGTTTCAACTAAAGCCACCACATGAGGTGTATTGATTCTAATAAATTCTTTAAGCATGGATAGAAAGGCATTAGTGCCTGCACCTTAAACGTTCCAAGTCATCGGCCTCAAAGCTGATCGACGAGTTAGTTGATTTGGGAATCGATCCATAAAATTTGATGGGTAAGAGGAGAGCGAGGACAAAAACGCCTCAGATAGTGTCATGGGAATTCTCATAACCTACAAGGGGATTTTCACTTCCAGATACGGCTCCGGAGCTGATGAGTACAGATGGTGAGCAATCTTCATTACTACCTCCATCGAATGGGCTAGCGGCAATGTTGATGCCACAATAGGGGCGTCCATTAGTGACATTAAGGAGAGGCACTGAGATGGGGGGATGGTTATGGGCTTGGTAACTGGTATCAGAAACGGGAAGGTGATTGAGGTCATATTGAGGTTGCGACGGAAGAAGTGTTGGACGGCCTAACTTCTTGTGGGTATTGCGAGCAATTTTATAGGACAAAGAAGATTTCCTTAAATTTTCCTGCTTAGAAACCAGGTTTTCCGTCAATTATTTAATTTTTTATTATATTACTAGTTTAGACACCGTGCAATAAATGCACAGTATATAGAGTTTTTTTTTTTAATAAATTAGTTATATATTAGTGGTATCTCATTAATTCATATTTCTCATCATTGTATCTTGCTTTGAAAAAATAAGTTGTAATTGATAATTAATCAAGAAAATTGAGTAATGTGCTGAAATGCATTTTAAACAATATATTATTTTATAACACAGAGCTAATGATTTCAAATTTCAAATTCTCTTATTTTTTTTGTCACCAAAGTAATAATAGCGATTTACAGTTATGTTTTATACGTAGTATGGGTTAAGTCATTTTCAAATAATAACATCAAAAAAAGATTTAGCAATTTATAGTTTTATATAAATTTTAATTATATTTTAATTAAAATATTATAGTTTAGACTTAGTGAAAATAATATAATTTGATGAAAAGATAATAAGTTAATGAAATATAATATTATTATTAGTTTCCTTATTTAGTAAATGTAATTAATTATAATTAGCTTACTTATTTAAAAAGATGCTTTTTGTAGGGAAAAATTGTGAGATTATCTATTCTTTTAATAGATAGGGAATTTGTGCGAATATTGTAATCATCCCCCCTACTACTAAGAGAATAAAAGATTCTCTTAGTTTTCCCGCCTAAAAAATACTCCGTATTTACTAATAATTGGGCCATGTTTTGTATGCTAAGCTATATAAAAATAGTGGGCTACAAATTAGTGATTCTACATTTTCACTAGCCCAGGTCACGTAGTAAATGCTACTCAATTTGTGCTCAAATTATAACTGCAAATTTGTGATAGAAATAAAAGGATTCTTTCAAACAAAATATATAATGAAAATCGTCCTTACTACTAAGAGAATAAAATTTTTAGTAGTTTTTTCGCCTAAGAAGAATAATTTTTAGATGGGCCTATTTATTTGAATACTATCATTGAGAATGGAAATGGACCTATTAACAACCCTCTATACTTGACTTCATTCTTAATAATTATAGTTTACAAAAATAACTTAACTTAAATGTATTTTGATGGTAGTAAATTTTTTTTTACCTTTTACTAATATTAAATTTAGTACATAATAACATTAAATTTAATGATCAGTTAATTTATGCAAATAATTTTATTAAGAGTGTCTCTTTATAAATCAAATCTAGAAAATACCGTGCTATAGCACGGGGTCTATACTAGTATACAAATAAGTGATTAAGACAAAGAAAATATGATATACAAAGTACAAAAATATGTCAAATATAAAACAATATTGTTTTTACACTAATTGTTACCAAATCTACATGGTACAAAAGTTGAGTTTTACTTTGGCTTCTGATTGACTGATGGATTTGTGAGAATTGGCTGCATATGGGACCCGCCATAATCCCCCATGATTTATACAACATTTAATTACTCTCTCATCTCCTCTCATCTCCTCTCATCAACTCAGTTTCTATTCTGATTAATCTTATTAATATATTCATATTCATATGTTAAAAAGATTATGATAAAAAAAAATTAAATACATTCAATCTTACACTAAAGATGAAATAAATGGAAAATTATACAGAAAATTAATACAAACATGGATAGTTCCTTTTTTTCAGAAGCTTTTACTTTCATTTTTTCTAAAATAAATCTTCATTAAACATTATACGTAGTAGAAAATAATCAAGTTACTTCAACAAAAAAAAATCAATCAAATTAATTTGTCTTTACTATATGATATTTATGATTGATCAGATTTTTGTCATTAATTAAATAATTAAAAAAACAATTAAAATATTTATTTTATTTTTATAAATGATAAAATATTTAATAACCATCAAAAAAAATTAAAGTTGCGTATATAAGCCATTCTTTATTTAAAATAAAAAATACCAGAAATATTTTAAAGGAAAAAATTTTAAAAAAAAAATAAAAAAAATGATTTTTTTGTTGAAATCGAAATAATTTAACTATGGTTCATGACACAAACACAATAATCATCAGAAAATAATTATGAAAAATAATTTAAATAGTAGTCCAAAGGAAAAGTATATTTAAATTGAAAAAAAATACTAAAGTACCTCATTAATATAGAAAAAAAACTAAATATAAAAAATGCTAAAAAGGAAAAAGTCTTAAAAACATATTTTAATTAAAAAAAGAATATTTTCTTGGAACACAAATACAGAAATGATTTAGTACTAATAAGAGCATCAGATCTACAATAAAGAGTATATAACAAAAGTAGTGAAAATATACTAAAATAAGAAATTAGCTTTTCAAAAATTATACACCGCCTCTTTTGAAATTTCTAACATAAAATATTTAGTTTTTAACATAAAATGAAATTTTTAACATAAAATGAAATTTTTAACTATAAAATAATACACCGCCTCTTTTGAAATTAGCTTTTCAAAAATTATGGAGACCCAGATACAATTAGCAGTAGCTCTACAAATTTCGAGGCACAACAACGCAAATATATGATTATTTTCATTGATCACGCTAGAATCGTGTTCTAATAGAGTGAAATGGGAGATAGGTGCGATTGATTTGAAATGTTGGAAGAGTAGTACCCATCTTATGCTACTGTGGAGGCGGAGTGATTGAGGAGGGAGAAGGGATGTGGAATCTTGTGAAGTAGTGGATAAATGTGTACAATTAGGCTAATTAAAGAATAAAGGCTAATTAACATTATAGGTAGTAAGGGGATAGCATTAGGATGGATAATTTTTGAGATGGAGATAGTCAAAGAAATGAGACAAGATGAAAAGTCGGTTAGTAATTGTGAGAGGAAGAGGGCGGCTGCGGGGTATATGTAATATGAAGTAGGGTAAAATTCTTAGAAAGAGTTGATTTATGTACTTATATATCATAAATTATAGTGTAAGACGATTTTATACGGAGAGATACCCACTTTTGTAAAAAAGTTGTTCATTTATTGCTAAAACCGTCTTACACAATATTGTGACCGTTTTATAGTGTAAAACCGTCTTACGCAATAACTACTGTTTATATATAGCCATATTTGATATAGGCCATATGAGTATCAGATGAGTGGAATTGAATTATTATCTCATTGTTGGGTTGTCGTTGTAGATTATCGGATCTTTAGTTTGGCCAATTTTTGTATGATATATTAACTTGATTATGTTAGTTTGACATATATAGTTCACATATTCTTATTTAAGACCGATATATCCGTCTTAATCTTAAAATGTGTAAAGTATTGTACATAAGATAAAAATAATATTGCACATAGATAAAAATAATATTGCACATAAGTTAAAAATAATATGCATTGAGATTAGTAAAAAAAATTGTCCTATCTATGCAAGTGAGGTGTTAGTGATCCGTTTTATTCGTAAGACGATATATACATCTTAAGGAAGAACTACTGATGTTAGTTAGATGAGTGTAGTTTCTATTCGTCCTCATTTTGCAATTGATATATCCGGTTATTCTCATTTTCATCAATGTATAGGGCAAAGAGGACTCTTATCACATATTATCTGATTTATTCTCATTCCACGTGATAGTCGTTCGAAGTGGCGATTAAATGATTAATAGATTGATTCGATTAGTTTAATTACATTAATGATGAAAGTCGTGAGAATAAAAACCGTCCTTTTTTCCTAAATTATATGTACATTAATGATGAAAACCGTGTTATGTCATCAGAATGAAAAAGGTTAATTAAATTATATGTATGTCGAATTTTCAATTATAGACTTACTTATATTATCACGACATTCACATTTAGTAACGCTCATTTATATGCTCCTGAGTCCTATATCCAATAATAACGCAGGTTATTATGACCCGTTCATTTTTTTGCACGGGTTTAAAACTAGTTATGTGAGTTATGTTTGCATCGCAACATGTGTGTTTTAATTCGTTAATGATTTTGATTCTCTTAGACACAACAAGTAAATTTCGTTCATCATCTTTATTAAAAGAACAACCACAAAGCCTATGTGTCGCTTTGTGGTTTAATCTTCTTTTTTATTTTTATTTTATTTAAGGCTCCACCATATTACCCCATGATCTCTATCATCTTTTATATAGGGAATTAAGATTTTTTTTCTCACTTTGTACAACAATAAAGCTGAACAATTATTAAGCAAATATGTGACTATTGTAAATTACCTATTAACATAAATAAAATAGGAATTAATAACCTATATTAAAAATAACATAATCAATAAATGAAATAATACAATCCATGGAGTACAAATTTATTATATATACGTATTAAACTAAAATAAAAAAACACAAATACACTATAATCTCCATTGTTATGATTTCAAAATCAAAAAGTCACTAAAAATATTACTATAAATTTGGATTTTAAAATACTAGTATGAAAAAAAATCAATATTATCGCCAAACTCATTATGCACACAGTAATCTGATTGAAAAAAAAAAAGACTTTCAAAGATTACACAATTTAAATAAACATATACAAAATTCATGCATCAAATCTGAACATAATAAGCTAACAAAAAAAAAGTACAAAAGCAATTGTACTATGCTTAGACCTGGAGTTTAGATTAAATAGAATACCTGACTAATCAATAAAAAAAATAATGAAAATAAAAGAGAGCTACACCAATAAATACACTGAAATAAACACACGTGAAGGGTTGAGATCCATAATTTGCATGGGTTTGCCATTGTTATAAGTGAGTTTTCAACGATTAAAATGTGTATATATGGTTTGTGCAGTGAGGTTAGAAAGACGACAGTGTAAATGGGAGATGAGAGATGGAAAATGGCTCAATGGGTGAGTGTAAATGAGAGATTAATTGTGACGGCAATACAATAGTAATAGGATTAGGATTAAAATAGAAGAAGAGTAGGTTATTGTGTGGTAAAATGACGGGTCACCGACCATATTCGGGCATGTTAATATCATTAACAAAAAGAAAATTGAAGCTTAATTATAATTTGAGTTTTGTATATTAAACTTTACACGTATAATAAAAAGTTTACTCACAATTTTCATCAAATAACAAGCTAAATTATCATATATTTTCCCGAAAAACAAACCGAATTCACGGATTCTTTTGTATACGAGATGTACGACCTAATCTACATAAAGACATGTCCAAATATAATACTATCTGTTTGCAGCAAAGAGTAATCAAACAACTATATATGTTTATAAACAAATCAATCATAAAATTGTCATCTCAAGTTCTTATTTAAAACGGGTATATTCGTGTTAAATTTAAGACGAGTCAAGTTATTTGAATACAACAGAAGCAGAATGAATAGCGAAAACTAACATATTTATTTTATATACTGTGGACATGGCCCACCTGCAAGCCCAGCCGATCTGTGGACATACAACGGTCTTTTGAAAGCCACGCTCGGCGGCGTAAAAATGTTTTCAGCCGGATCGTTTTAGATTGGTCGGTTTCGTCTCGGTAAGGGTCTCGAAACGATTAGAGATGTTTGGAGTCGCTACCAAGCATTTGTGGGATGCTTGGAACACGTTCGAATCCACTTTATACCTCGGTCAAACGAAGCACAAAGCAGTGTTTGACATAGGTACTAAAGATAAGGAATCGTCCCTCTTTAGCATCCTATCTCTAGAATGACTCTCGTACGCACTGGATAAGGTCGTCCACTATCCAAAGTTTCTGAGTAAGAGGTGAAGGTACGTATTGAGAAGCCCTTTAATCAGACACCCAATCCCGCCCGCGGTAGCGGCCTCTACTGATCGATCTTGGTTGGTTGAATGCAAAAGTTGATAAAACGGTTTAAATGCATGAATGCGCATCCAATAATTTAAACCTAACATGTGAGAGCTTTCTAAGTCGGTTGATTTAATCTAAGTATCAAGTATAAGATGTCGAGTTGGATTAATGGTTGATTTGCATGCAAGACGGAAATTAAACATCCATTTACCGTATTAGGTTTATGGTGCATAACGTGATCCATTTGTCTTAGTAAAGCATTTTGCAAACATGATTTTCGAATGAGCAAATAGTCATCTGATCCGTCCTATATCCAGGCTAACCGGAGTCGGGATCGTCTTAGACTAATGCTGGAAAGAGAACAGGCCCTGTGCCAGGCGGCCATATGAGGCGCGAGCATGCTGGCGGTATAAGGGGGCCTCCCCTGGTTTTGGAAATAAGGAAGAAGGGGCCTGTTTTAGGCGCGGGTCAACCAACAGTTATATGCCGTGTTCTGCCCATTTGAAAAACGTTTATAAAACGTGTTGAAAAATGGGTATTTGACCCGATTTGGTTTGAAAGGGTCGTTTAGACCGTATTTGTTGATTTGAAGAACGGGACTTGAATAATCGTCATTATTTTGATGATATTCGGTGTCGGGTTTGACTTGACAAGCTTGACATGAATAGTTTTGAAAATAATTATGAACTAATTGTTTTAAGTTCATTTGAATATGATTAGTCGATACTCATCATCGTATCTTGTTAAAATCGAGCATGGTATGTAGAACCAAGGATGATTTTGTGTTGGTGACTAATATGCTTGTTTTGAAAATGTAAAGAAATGATGAAAGGCTTTAAAATACCTCCCAAAATGTAAAGAAATGAAATAAAAGGCTTTAAATACCTTTTAAATATTATTAACCAAATATTATCACCGAAACACGGATTTAACCGTCATGGTATGAGGAACCAAGGGTGAAAAATATTTTATGGTTAAAAACAAATAGAATAAAATAAAAAAGGTTTGAAAATATTTGAAATGGTAAAAACCGATTACAAATATGAAAATGGATTAAAGGGGAAAGATGAGAACAAACACGGTTGAGTTCTTACCTGGGCACCCCATTGAGGCGCGAGCCTATGTGCACAATAAGGGGCTTCTGCCTCAGGCCAAAACTCAGTTTTGGCTCGTTTATCCCATGTTTTGGATCGTGTTATGCATGTTTTAGCATGTTATAGTCATAAAACAAATGAAGACATGATAAAAGAAGGATTTTTACACCCTCATACTTACATGTTTGGTTATGGCGAGAAACCTACGTAAGTGTAACAACTTGTTTGGTCGGAAAAGACTCGGTTTAAAACCGTTTTGGTAAGTAAAAAGAGTGTTTTATTAAGATTAGTGACGGTGTAGTGGTCGAAGTGGTCGGTCAAGCGATTTAATGCACGATGACGGTACCAAACAATGTGTAAGGCTTGTATTTACGATCGGTAGGTCGTAAATACGCGTCGGATTGTGACTTAGGAAGTCGAGTCGAGAATTTTAAGGGAGAAAAGAGGGGGCGGACACTCGCGTAAGTTCTCAAATGGGGGCATTTGAGGGGTATTTATAGGAAAATGAGTGGTTGTGTGAGTTTTGAGCGACATGGCCACCTGGGCTGCTCAAAGAGGCGCGAGCCAAGTTGCGGTTCTTCGAGTTGTCCTGTCACTTTCACACAAGTGCAATCATGGTTTGACTCGTTGTTGGAGTCGGGATTTGAATTTTTGAGTCGGTTTTTGGTCCGGTGTCGGTTTTGACTCTAGTTAGTGTCATTGCGACCCCGTCGTCGTGCATTAAACACTCCAGGTACTTTTGAAAAGTTTTAAAATGTTTTATTTTCGAAATCGTTTTAAGTTTTCCGACGTAAAGTTGCACACAAACTGTCGATCAAACGCCGCGATTCCAAAGCATGTTGTAGTCCGATAATCATCGGGTGTTTGTTGGAGTCTTAGCAGATACTGGGTATCTACAGAGCCCCCACTTTGACTGAGGCTTGGACAGGGCGAAAGTCAAAGTAGAGTCCCTAGGTCAATCGAAGATTACAACCTGGAGACCCAAGCGATGTCGAGGCGGCTCGAAAGGATTCGGGCCAAGGACCTGCCGTCGAGAAGGGCGACGCCAAGGCGACTCAAGGGTACGAGCCAAGGACATGTCGTCGGGAACAGTTTAGAGTCTGTCGACTATCCGTGCGGGTCGTTTAAAGTCCGTTAGACTACTTACAAAGGCTCGCCAGCCATAAGAAGGAGTCATACCTGAGGCATCTTCGAATACGTCCTTGCACGTTTGCGGATAAAGGCTCGCCAGCCATGGTGCGTATATGAGGAAGGCTCGCCAGCCGCGATGCGTAGTAAGGCTCGCCAGCCATGGTGCGTATGTAACGCCCCCGAAAAGCAGACAGGCAACTCAAAATAGCTCTTTTTATTAATAATAGACAGCAGCGGAATTATAGGGCGTCACCGCCATATTTCCTATCCGGAAAATACAAGGCTATTACAAAAATAAAGATAAATACACTTGTTAAAGCTAAAAACTAATAACTCGATTACATTATTCATCCCATTAGGTTATCTGAAATTCCTCACACTTGTCCTTCCCCGACACTTGTACCTGAAAAAGAATGAAAGTAACGGAATCAGCCAACCACAGGCTGAGTATGACTCCGGTCACCACCACCAGCCCTACTTACCTGGTTTTAGTACTTTACTCCATTCATATCTCACAAGTATATACAATAGGTCATATGAACACATTCGGATAATTATATACAGTCGAAGTAAGCCATCAGGTTCTTATTTCATCATGCAACACTCATTCCACTCTTATACCGGTCTACCATTACTGAAGTGAGACACATTACGTACGGAGTATAAACTCCCCTGGGCTAAGCCCTCCTCCATGTACACAGGATCCCAGGTCTAAGACCCGTGTAAACCCCCGCACTTTCACCGGTAATAATCGAACTACCTTATAGTTCACATGAGGTCGTGCCCCCTTCCATGTACACAGGATAAATTTATAATGTCAACTCTCCCCTGTAATCGTATCCCGAATGCTACAATTGGCCAATAGTACATTATAACAGAAGTATTAATATGACAACCATATGTTCAGATAAAGACAGTTAATATATCATGTGAGTACTATAATGATAATATAACATGATACGGATTATAATAGTATAGAATAATCATTATATTATTACTTATTTCTATAACGAACGGTCCCGAAATCATACCTTATTATTTAATGGTCTTCCCAAGAATTCTACTCATATTAAGAAGCACTCAAACCCGTTCTTTTTTCTTTAATTAAGTCTCTTATTTCTCTAATTTGTGTGTCTCTTATTTATTTATTGGATTCATAAAAATGGTGAAGAGTTGGGCATTATATAGCCGTATATGTCGGTCTAAATTGTCCATGTAAGCAATAGGTAAGGGGTTACGCACTATACTTAGGATACAACACTTCATATTTGTGTTTGCCTCTTTTTGTTAAAAGGATAACCATTATCATATTTATCCATCATTCAAAATATGCTCATAAGATAAGAGTATTGTGTATATGAATTAAGGTACACATATAATGAGTCGGAGTTTATCATTCTTGCTATTTTTTTTTCAGGATATTACATTCTACCCTTCTTAAAATAAGTTTCGTCCCGAAACTTGAAAATAGAAAAATGGAAAAGTTTCTTCCTTTTTCTCAAAACTCAAGAGAGTTACAAGGATTCATTTTTACAAGTCTTTTTTTGATCACATTTATAAAAGGAAAATGAGTAAAAAGTGTATGTGATCTAATATAATGGAACACAAGAATTCCCGTCGCGAACAATAATTCAAGTAATCCAAATCAAAGACGAAGTCAAATTAGGCGTTAATAGGCGCTTAACCGGTTATTAGACGTCTTAAATAACGAGTCATAGCATCCCAACAACAGCTCAAAGCCAAAATAAAAATGAAAATTTTATTTTTAAATTCTTAGTAAAATGATTTTTTTTTTATCAAACGTAAAATTAAAATTTTAAAACACACAAAAGACAAACTCGAACTAGTTATAACTTTTGTAATACGAAAAAAATAGTTTGAGTCTCAAAACTTTGAAATCACGGCAATAACACCAAATCAAAATATGAGCAAAAGGACACGGAATAGAAATTCTAAAGATAGAATGTCTCAAAAATTGACTAACTCACCTTCTCCTAATAAAAAGACTATATTTATAAGATTAGTAACTCATGGAGTTTTCACATAGAGAACAAAAAAACACATAATTGAAGCAATATCTTATTTATAAACAAAGCACTTAATAAACAACTAATCTTCCATACTATCACTACCCCACTCTCGCTTTTAGTCGGTTTCTATGTTAATTTATTTTCTTCGAGTTTTATAAGTCAGCCCCAAAAATCTTTTCCCGCTAGACGTATGGCCGAAGGCTCAATACGCGATTGCAGGGCGGCTCTGATACCATTTTGTAACGCCCCCGAAAAGCAGACAGGCAGCTCAAAATAACTCTTTTTATTAATAATAGACAGCAGCGGAATTATAGGACGTCACCGCCGTATTTCCCATCCGGAAAATACAAGGCTATTACAAAAATAAAGATAAATACACTTGTTAAAGCTAAAAACTAATAACTCGATTACATTATTCATCCTATTAGGTTATCTGAAATTCCTCACACTTGTCCTTCCCCGACACTTGTGCCTGAAAAAGAATGAAAGTAACGGAATCAGCCAACCACAGGCTGAGTATGACTCCGGTCAACTCCACCGGCCCTACTTACCTGGTTTTAGTACTTTACTCCATTCATATCTCACAAGTATATAAAATAGGTCATATGAACACATTCAGATAATTATATACAGTTGATGCAAGCTATCAGGTTCTTATTTCATCATGCAACACTCATTCCACTCTTATACCGGTCTACCATTACTGAAGTGTGATACATTACGTACGGAGTATAAACTCCCCTGGGCTAAGCCCTCCTCCATGTACACAGGATCCCAGGTCTAAGACCCGTGTAAACCCCCTTGCACTTTCACCAGTAATAATCAGAACTACCTTATAGTTCACATGAGGCCGTGCCCCCTTCCATGTACACAGGATAAATTTATAATGTCATTTCTCCCCTGTAATCGTATCCCGAATGCTACAATTGGCCAATAGTACATTATAACAGAAGTATTAATATGACAACCATATGTTCAGATAAAGACAGTTTATATATCATGTGAGTACTATAATGATAATATAACATGATACAGATTATAATAGTATAGAATAATCATTATATTATAACTTATTTCTACTACGAAGGGTCCCGAAATCATACCTTATTATTTAATGGTCTCCCTAAGAATTCTACTCATATTAAGAAGCACTCAAACCCGTTCTTTTTTTTTTTTAATTAAGTCTCTTATTTCTCTAATTTGTGTGTCTCTTATTTATTTATTGGATTCATAAAAATGGTGAAGAGTTGGGCATTATATAGCCGTATATGTCGGTCTAAATTGTCCATGTAAGCAATAGGTAAGGGCTTACGTACTATACTTAGGATACAACACTTCTTATTTGTGTTTGCTTCTTTTTGTTAAAAGGATAACCATTATCATATTTATCCAGCATTCAAAATATGCTCATAAGATAAGAGTAGTGTGTATATGAACTAAGGCACACATATAATAAGTCGGAGTTTATCATTCTTGCTATTTTTTTTTCGGGATATTACATTCTACCCTTCTTAAAATGAGGAGGGCTCGCCAGCCGCGATGCGTAGTAAGGCTCGCCAGCCATAGTGCGTACATGAGGAGGGCTCGCCAGCCGCGATCCGTAGTAAGGCTCGCCAGCCATGGTGCGTACATGAGGAGGGCTCGCCAGCCGCGATCCGTAGTAAGGCTCGCTAGCCATGATGCGTACATGAGGAGGGCTCGCCAGCCGCGATGCGTAGAAAGGCTCGCCAGCCATGGTGCGTATTTGAGGAGGGCTCGCCAGCCGCGATGCGTAGTAAGGCTCGCCAGCCATGAGAGAGTCGGTTAATTGATCGTGAGAATAGCCGCGTTGGTTGGGCTTGTTTTGAAAGTAGCGGACTCATGATGCCGCCGTGAAAATAGTGAATTTTGAATTTCCACTATCACTGTTTTTGAAATAAGCGGGTTCCGAGAGGAAGCCCCCTGTTGATATTTCGAAGGAATAGTTGTAGATACCTCATTTCTGCATCTCTCGCAAACCACCCGGTGATGATTGGGCCGCATGTTTGGTACGCGGAACGATTTGTGACGGTTCGTAAGATTATCGTCAAGTGATTGCTCAAATATTAACGTCGACCTCTTAGTTGTCATCTACGTCCCGATATGGTCGTTTTGGCAGTAATTAGAGTACATTCGGAGTCCGGGCCTAAAACCGTCTCCATTTTCTGATAACCGTTAAATCCCGCGTCAGAATGTTCTGGAATGTTCCGGATATTTCTATTCCATATTTCACAAATTTTATCTTTTGGCAAATAATATCCCGTAATATTCGTATAAGATATTAAGGAAATCGAATTATTTCCGTCCTACCATAACTCAAACGCGAAATCTTTCTTCGAGGGGAGGAAACCTCCTAGAACAGACGCAAAGAGTCTTTGCGCCTCTTCCAAGAGAAGATGGGCTGCTGCGCCTCTTCCCAGGCCCTTTTCTGCATGTTTCTCGTATCTTTTTCATATCTTTCCGAGATTCACTTCCAAAGAGTCTCCGAAAACCTAATTCCTTCACGTGATTAGTATAAATAGAGACCTTCGGTCTCACATATTTCTCACGCGAGTGTCCGCCCTTCTCTTCTCCCTTTGCATTCTAGACTTTGTTCTTACTTATTGGCGCCTACGTGCTTGAACTTTCGACCACGTAAGCTCGGATCTTTCCGGGTACCAGCCTCTCCGTTGCATGACCGACCAATTTGACCAACTACACTCAATCAACTTAATTAATCAATCATTTTCCTCTTACGAGGGCACTCTCTTTGCATTCGCGTCGAGCATCACTAATCGATATCTTAGTTCTTCTCGTTTACGTCACATGTAAGTCTGAGGGTGTAAATCTCTCTTTTATTTATTGTATTTACTTTTCGTATCATCAATTGTAAGGTTTACGTCGAAAATACCGTTAAAACCGATTTCTAAAACCCCTTGTTAAAACCTGTTTTTGCGGATTTCCGATGATAATCGTGAGAAAGGACGCAGAATCGTTGCGCCTCTTGAAGGAGCGCGATTCTGCCGCGCCTCTTCGTGAGGCTGCCGCAGTTCCTGCTTCCTTTCTTCTTCGTTTGTCCTCTGTAATTCGTATTCAAAATCTTTCTTTTGCTTGTTCGCTTGTTAATTCTTCATCATCATAGTATATAATTCACATGTATATTGTAATCATCATCATTAATATGCTTAATTCATCATAAATCCGACTTAAATCCCTTATAATCCAATATTTGCGGGTTTTCGTCATTAAATTCAATTCCGGGTTATAGAGATTCAATTCATCAATATTGGGTTTACGAATTGTCTTTGATATAGTTTTCATCTGTCTTTTGTCGTATTCATCACATATTCGTCATTAATCCATCGTATCTAACCTAATTAATTGATTTAATTTGTTTAGCTTGTTAATATTTTTCACTCCTGTAATTAATCCATCTTATGTTAATTCGTTTAATTCCGTCTTATTCATGTCTTGCTGTTTTTATGACCCATTAATCACATGTAAATAACCTATTAATCAATTTCATCCGAGTAAATAATTTTAATCAATCA
>NW_027413485.1:0-34950 GCF_048544455.1 Silene latifolia | reverse complement strand
ATCTACCTCCAACTCCCAATGCGTATTTTTGGCCTCACTTGCTTCCAAGGCTTCCAATGCTTGCATGGGGTCTCTGAAGAAAGGTACACTCAAGTGGTCCTCAACAAAACAATCTATAATATCCATCTTGCAAAATATCGAACAACTTGAAAATAATTAGAACAAACCTTGAGGAGTTTTACTTCCCCAAGGCAAAGAAAGACACAACTAATAACAATCAAATAAAACTAAATCAAGTTAACACCGTCCCCGGCAACGGCGCTATTTTTGGTCGGTCCGCTTTTGAGCTTAGATTTCGGTTACTTGTCGTTAGGAGCACCTAGACCAAAACAATATTTATAACTTCACAAACAAATCTACTATTAGTAAAGAGGCAAGTAAAGGTCCGATCCAGGACGGGTATTGATGTAGGATTTTCGATTGCAAGTAGTGGTGTCTAGGGGTGTCACAATTTGGGTTGAGATAAGAAGATCACTAAACTAAATAACAATAAAAGTAAACAAGCAAGATGATTAAAATGAGATGTAAACAATTGATTAAAAGCACTAGGGTGTCATGGGTTCATAGGGGATTCATGAGAATTGATCATACAAACATATTCTCAAATTATAAGCAAGCAATTATTGTTGTGATAGGATCGAGTTGGTTTATATCTTACAATCCTAGGAAGGTTTGGGTCCCTGAGCCGAATCGATTAGATTGTACAACACCTACAAGTCGACTTAATCCTCCCTACTCAACTATATGCATGGTCTAATGAGGCTCGAGTTGGTTTATGTCTTACAAGTCTCATTGAAAAGGTAAGTGATGGTTAAAAAAATGCAAAGATTCATAGGCTCGCATTTCATCAAACATAACATGTGCATAAGTTGAGATCACAACAAGCAAGCAAATAAATTATGAAAACATATTAAATTAAGCATGAATCATCCTTCATGTTGGTTTCCCCTAATTACCCATTAACCCTAGTTAAGGAAACTACTCACTCATTATCAAGTTTAACATGTTAACAAGGTTGTCAATCATATTAACAAAGCAACACATGATGAATAAATGAAGATGATTAACAATAATTAAAAAGGGATTAAGAGAGTTATACCTAATGATGATTCCAAAATAATAATGCAAAGAATAATAGAAGTACTTGATGATTGATGGAAGGTTTTCAATCTCCCAATAAACCCAAATAATCTTCAATTACCCAAAATAAAAGATGAACAAAAGATAAATTAAGGAAATGAGATTTGTATTAATATTTGATTAGAAGTTGATTACAAGATTAAAGAGAGATTAGAATAATATAAACTACACTAAAGGTTGATAAGAAGAACATGATAATCTAATTAGACTAATGGGGTATTTATAGTGGGGATTAGGTGCACAAATTAGGGTTACTAAGGGCTTAAATGACGATTAAGTCCTTGAGGAATCGCTCCTCTCAAGAAAAGATGCGGGTTTCCTTTTGGCTAGTCTTCCAAAAATATGCGCATCTCAAATGGAAGGAAGAAGAGGATGTGTCCCTCTGGAGTACAATCCGAGCGTCCAAGGGTCGGGACGGGCGGATTGGGGATCTTTTGGACGGGCGTCCTGGTGGTAGGGACGAGCGTCTTGGGGAGCTGCTGGACGGGCGTCCCGAGGGGTGGGACGAGCGGATCCTGGCTCAGCCTCCTTTTCTTACTTTCTTCCTTTATTCTTCCAACAATCCTCCGGGATTTTGTCGGGGATGCAAGGACCTTCTTCATCATTGCCCATCTACTTCATTATGTACAAAGGCCTTCTAGTCTTGTCTTCTCTTTGATGCTTGGTCATTAGATTCGATCAATTTAGCTCTATTTTGCCATGAAAATGCAAGGTTTGCACTCCTCTCCTACCAAGGAAACAAAACCTCAAAGAATATGCAAAACAAAGGACTAAAGATAGTAAATGACCCAAATATGCACTAAAAAGCATAGGAACGAGGTATTTGGGGACTAGATATGCTCAAATATTGATCACATCAGTTGGACCATACAAATCAAGGTGATTATATTCTAATTAAAACTAGTAATTAATGTCATATAAAAGACTCAAGTTGGTGACCCCAATCATATCTCCATTTTCGATTGAAAATCGCATTAAGAAACTAGTTTTGACTAGTGTTCCAATTCATTTTGATTAAGAATCTCATGGAATATGCGAATCTTGTATTCAAAGAAAGATAATTCGTGACCTTTTATTGAAAAAGATATCGAATAAAAAAAGTTATTCGCCCTATTAACACAATTATGTGTGTTCTCGAATACAACTTCAATGAGAAAAGGTTCCAATTACTTCGTCTCTTTTATCTACGAACTAGGTTGATACTTAGTATCTACCTAATGAGGCAAGAAGAGAAATTCTTTGAATATGTTCAATGAATTCTTTACATGAAGTATCGAAGCCTAGAGATTATACAATCAAAGTATTAGTACTTTTTTAAGGATGGGAACTATAAAGTAGTGACTTTGATTTATACCATATAGAGTGTGATATAGTATCACAAGATCACTTTCATAATCACACACTATTAAGATAAGGTGTGTTAGAAAGTTACAAAGAATCCTATGCGATATGATTGAATCTTTACTATAAAGTTGGAGGTAGTTTCTATCACAATTTGTCTAGCATTTAAATTTTTCCACTAAAACAAAACATAGTTAAAGCAATCAAGTACAATTCATATGATATATGGCTAGGCAAGGTATCCAAGTTGTAGCTTGTTTTAAAAGAAAGCATGTGGCTTTCTAACCCAACAATCACGAGAACAACAGGTTTGTGGCTCGTGATGCTATCTTTTGAGAAAAGAGGATTATTTCTAAAAGACAGAGTGGGAGAAAATGTTCAAGAGCCACAAACTGAGAACATAAGACATAGGAAAATGTTCCATCTTTGTCTAAGTCAGTTGATATTTCTTCGAAACCTAAGTTGATAGGACTCATGTTACCTCTTGAAAGTAACAATCGTGCAACTTATTAAGATGCTTTATCTGGTCTCAACTCCACAAGAGTCCGAAATGAGCATAAACATGAAAACGTTTATTTAGCTAGGTTGATTGGTGGCAAAGGGTTTTGTACGCAACAACGCCGCTTTATTGAATTCGGATATGATTTGACAGTTGGATTTCAAAATCATCTTGCATGAGTTTTGATAATCGCAACTATCCTAAGGTAGAATGCAAACTTAAGAAGAAGTCATAAGTATAGGTTAAGGAGTTAAATTGTATATTTTGATAATTTACATGAAGTTTAGTGGGAGTAAGATGGTGTTGCTAGTCTTATAAGTAATCGACATATTGAGCATTATGAATGATGAAAGATTTAGGAGAAGAATAATACATCTGTAAGGTATCTAGACTTATAAAGATAGATCTAAAGAAGGTATTAGCGTTAAATGAATGTTCTTATATTGATAAGAGTCTAGACAAGTTCAAAGGTGTTGAACATGTAGAAATTGAATTCACATCCTTCCCCAGCGGGATTAATTCATTACGCTAAGATGTATTATCATTCTTAAACCTCGTATACTTGGAGTATGACGAGATGTTACAAATCGAATCTTTGAGAGAAGTCTCTATATAGCCACATAGTTCATTAGTTAGTACTCAGGAAGTACTAAAGATATGATGCTAAGCATTTAGAAATGAGATGGATTTATATGCAAGGAGTTACACAAAAACCATATTCTAAACACATAAGGATGGTTAGAGAACCATCTTGGCTATATTATTTAATGAGGATATCTGCTAGAAACGTCCTAGGTAGTTGAACAACGAGATATACACAACGGAAATTGAGTACACTTGCAATAATGAGATATGCAAGAAGGAAGGGATGATATTAGGATTCGGTTTTATGAATTGGAGGAACTATGGTAGTTCGTTCCAATAACCGAATGTCCTATCCCTACACACTGTGAGGACAGTGGGAGTTATTCCAAGGCAAGAGAGCCTATGTCCAGATTTGATCTAGACACGTACTCAAAAAGAGCTTATAATACAAGATTATACACAAGAATGGGAAATAGTATATAGTAATTTAGGATAAGTGCAAAATGTTGCTGAGACTTACTAACCAAAAGGCCTTCTCATAGGCTTAACATGATAAGTCATGTCATTTCAATTGAGTTGAGATGTGCAATTATATACAAAATTGAATATGGATTATAGATTATGTAGTAATTGATATCGTATCGATTTTACATATGTGATACATTCATCATTTGAGTTTTATACAAAACTCTTTTCTTTAATACTTTATTTTTCCAAATAGGTTGTCGAGACAATGTTGAACCCTATTTAAGTGAACTGGATTAACATATTATTGGCCCCTAGTTGCTTATATGAGGTGAAGTCTCCAAGTGACTAGAGTGTGATGCGATTAATGGCAGGTTCAAGTGCCATAGAGTCATAAGAGATGACTAGTCGATCACATAGGCAGACTGTATGGGACACTCTATCGGGCAGTGACCGGTTATAGAGTTCTGGTAATTTTTATAAAGCCTGGTCGTGGTGAGAGTTACTATAGTATTCTTATGAGTCGATTCTTTGACTAGAGACTGTTTGCCTAAGTTGGCACACTTTCTGATTGGCTTTGATTTATGCTCTACGACTGTCGTAACTGAGGTCAAATGGGCATCTTTTGGGTCATGATGAGCTGTGGCTATTTAAAGGGAATAGTGCGATAGGAATTGTCCACCCATTGTCAGGGTTATCTATGAATCTCAGGGCCACTCGAGGAGCAGTGAACTGAAAATGCGTGGCCACGCTCGGAAGGTATCTATGGCAGAGAATTCCGGTCAAACAGTTACTCTCCACATTGAGGAAACCACTCTAGATATGATCACATGTAAGTACGACCTGCAAGACACCTTGCACTGAGTAAGAGATAATAATAGGATAAGAGAATTGGTGACGCACACTTGTCTCGGACAAGTGGGAGATTGTTGGAGTATGTGTCCTCAATAATAGTGCGATCACCTATTAAATCTCATAACAAGAATTCAAAAGGGATGATTCAATATATTGTCAACTGATCAACATTAATCGGTAAAGATTGGTTGACTAGAGTTTGACGTTACTGTCGTTTGACGGTGGTGATTAGCCGATCCCTTAAGGTCACACCTATAGGATAATTCCCTTAACTGATAAGTTAATTAATTGTATGTCGATACAGATTAATTAAATCCTTAAATAGAACAAATTTTATCAATGAGTGAGAATTATATATCTTATTGTAATTTGATTAAATAAGATTCAATTTAGTAATTAATATGTTATATTACTAAAATTGATTAATGTTTATGAAACATTTGAGATAAGAGTAATTAGTTAATCATAATTGCAAAATGTTGTAAATTATATTGACTAGACTTAAAATGACCCATTTTATATACATGTAATTATGACTTACTAGTCAATTTGATAAATGTAATTTATTTGATATAAAATGATACTTAATTTGTTAAATATGCATTATAATACTTCCTCCATTCTTATATGATGTACCCATTTTATTAAAATAATCCACTCATATATTCAACAAATGGGTACATCATATAAAAACGGAGGAAGTATCAAATAACATGTTATATGTAACATGACCTACCAAATTACAAATGACAAATTACAAAGATAAAATGGAGGTCCATTTAATGTATGAAAACCGGTTGGATTAGGGGTTAGTGGGTGATGATTTTGTCATTAGTTTATTGTATGGTTAGGACATCATCATTACACCATAAGCATGCCTTAAAACCTTAGGACCTACTCTAACTTATGGGTAAGAACAAAAGGAGTTTTTAGAAGAGAAATTACCTTTCCCCATGAGTAGAAAAACCGGTGCCCCCCTTACACTCTAGTGGTGTAGTTTTCATTCATATACTCATTCTTATTTTTCTTATGTGCAATAAGAAAAAAAAAACTCTACCTCTCTCTACACATAAAACATAAACTGTTTATGCAAAATGTTCAAAAATCTAATAAACCTCACATATTACTAGTGTAGTAATAATCCTAATATTAGATTTAAATTTAAGGGTTACTAATATATGTTATCTAGTTAATAATATTATTAGTGTTATGAGATAGTCTTGAGTGCAACTAAGAGAAGGTCTTCTACTTTGAAGACTTGGTGATCTTGGAGGATCATTCCTAATATTATTAAGTTCAAGATCAAGTGTAGGAAGGAGTCCTACACTTGTGCCCATATTTCGACCAAAATCTATGTAAGGAAATTGGTTTTTCCTTCTCTTTTTGTTCTTTTAATCTTGCATGCAACTAGATCCATCATCTAAATTAATGAGTTAATTAGATCGCCATAAAATTAGTATGACTAAAATGGTTTAGAAACTTTCAGAACTTAGGTGTCTAGCTCTTTCAGTGTAGACTTTATCGTTTCCGCTTGCAAGTGTTGTAATTTATATTAAGTTAGATGTTCAGTACATTTGTAATAATATCATTTAAAGTTATATTTTAATAAAGTACTTGGATTTGTTACCTTTCTAATCACTGCCTCGGGAAACTGAGATGGTAACAGTCTTATGTTTCTTGGAATGTTTTGCTAAAGGCTCCTAGATAAATGGGGTTGTTACAAAGTGGATGTGATGCATCAAGGATGTTCAAGTCAAGATTTTGTGGAAATTCCCAAGAACCTTGTCCATCTGATATTTCTGTTTAAATGAAGATTGTATCCTGGAATGTTAGAAGTCTCAATTGTCCTATTAAGCAGAGTGAAGTCAAATATTTCTGATATCCTAGCTATTTAGAAACTAGAGTGAGAGCTGATAAAGCCCAGAGAATTATTAGAAAACAGTTTGGTAGTTGGAATGTTCTCTGCAATTATAATAAACATCATAATGGTAGAATCTGGTTGGTTCATAATCTAGTTCTATTTCAATCAGTAATATTTTGATTGAAGCCCAATGGATTAGCTATTCAGTCCACCATCATGTCACTAATAAGGCTTTCTAGTTGAGTTCTGTCTATGGCAGCAATGATGCAAGTGAGAGGGTTCACCTTTGGAATGGCCTAAGGCTTGATAGTTCTACTAGGCCTTGGGTTGTCCTGGGGGTTTTCAATGTTATAAGAAGTCTTGATAAGAAATTAAGCCTTAATCCTCCATTCTTGCAGGATATGATTGCTTTTAACTCCTATTTGGCTTCCTGTTCTCTTGATGACATTACTAGTACAGGTTCTGATTTGACTTAGACAAATAAGCAAGATCGCTCTAAGTTTGATAGGGTCCTTGTGAATCAAAGTTGGTCTGCTTCCTTTGAATCCTCTAGTGCTCACTTTCTTGAGTCTGGTCTTTGTGACCACTCTCTTGTGGTGGTGACTGTTTCTAATGCTGATAGAATACACACAAAATTCAGCTTCCTCAATAGCTGGATAGGGCATCCTAACTATGAGGAAACAATAAAAAAAGGCCTAGAAGACTACAAAAGCTGGTAGCCCTATTTTTTGTCTCTTTGATAAGCTAAAGAATGTCAAACATGCTCTTACAAAACTGCATCACTCCCATTTTAGCAAGATCCCTGATAGAGTTAAAGCAGCTAAGATCAAGCTTCAGGATTGCTAAACTAAACTAATGCAAGATCCATTTTCTGCTATTCTCATTCAGGAAGAGAGGAATTATATTGAGGAATTTTCTAGGCTAAAAAGAATTGAACTTTCCATATTACGGCAAAGGACTAAGATAAACAATATTCAGAATGCAGATAGTAGCTCAAAAAATTTTTTTGCCAAGATAGCTGAAAGAAGGCATCTCCAATTTATAGGTTCAATCAAGGATAAACATGATGTTCTGCAAGCTAGTCAGGATGGGGTTTCTAGTGCTTTTCAAAGTTATTATACAGATTTACTTGGCACTCAGAAAGCTGTCTCTGATTTGGATAAAGACTTTCTAAGACAGGATGGTTGGGTTCTACCATAAGACCATCATAGGCATCACCCTGTTGGAAATTAAAGCAGTTGTTTTCAGCATTGACTCTAACATTAGCCCTGGTATTGATGGGTTCTCCTCAGGGTATTTCAAATCTACTTTGCCCATTATTGAAAGAGATTTTTATGCTGCTGTGTTCAGCTTCTTTAGAACTGGGAACATGGCTAAGCAAGCCAATTCTACTCTTATTTCTCTTTTTGCTAAGAAGCAAACTGCTGACTCGGTGATGGACTATAGGCATATCTCATGTTGTACTGTTTTTTACAAAAGCATAAGCAAAATTCTGGCTAACAGACTTCAGCAAATTCTTCCTTCTATTGTTGAAAATGAGCAGGAAGCTTTTGTGAAATGGAGGTCTATTTTTGAAAATATTATGCTCTCACAAGCACTTGTCAAGGGCTATAGTAGAGGAAACATTTCTCCTAGATGTCTAATTAAAGTGGACATTAGGAAAGCTTTTGATTCTGTACAGTGGGACTTTGTTTCTCATATGCTTCAGGTCTTGGGGTTCCCTCCTTTGTTTTCTAAGTGGATTATGGGATGTATAACTAATACTTGGTACTCTTTCAAGATCAATAGAGCTATTTTTGGGTTCTTTCCAGGTAAAAGTGGCATTAGGCAAGGAGATCTTGTTTCTCCCTACCTATTTGTCCTTAGCATGGAGATTTTATCAAGATACCTTAGAAGAATTTGTTCCAAATCCCAGGTTTCCTATCATCCTAAGTGTTGTAGGCTCAATCTCACTCACTTGATATTTGTAGATGACTTGATGATATTTGTGAAGGGGGATGTGCCTTATGTTTCAGCTATCAAGAATGTTCTCTCTGAGTTTGCTCCTCTCAGGATTGCATGCTAATATTGATAAAACTAATGTTTACTTTGGGGGTGTCTCTCTAATTATTGTTCATGAAATTGTTGATCCTACTGGTTTTCCCATGGGGCGGTTTCCTTTTAGATACTTAGGTATTGATGTGACTCTTAATTGTGCACATTTAGTCCCCTAATTGAACCCATTTTTCATACTAATATAGCATTTCATGGCCCTTTTATCCGTCAATTCCTACCTATTTTTCTTTCCTAGTGTATTTTATATGTGTTATAGGAAAGGAGATAATGAGGCGGAATTCCCGTCTCTCGCGCATATTCGGAAGCTTATTGACGAACTTGGATGGACTAAGTATGAAGAGGAGGCAAGAATGATGACCAAGGAAGTAGGAATAAAGAGTATATAGAAGCATCATAGGCTTAAAAGCAAGAAAAAGGGAAACAGCTGTTGGAATATGTGTCCTCCGACAATAATGCGATCACGAGTGTTGATCATGATGATCACATGTTTAAGTCTCATTAAAATGAATACAATTGGGAAGTAATATTGTTACTGTCAACTGGTCAACATATATCGGTAATGATTGGCTGACTAGAGTTTGACATTACTGTCGTGTGACGGTGGTGATCAGTTGACCCCCTAGGTCATACCTAAAGGGCAATACTCTTAATTGATTATTTAATTAATCGTATAATGTTACGAGTTAATTAAATTACTTGAAAATTGACAGACAATTTTGAAAGTGAAATTTACGTATCATATTGAAATGTGATTAAATAAGATACGGTCTGAGTAATTGAATTGTATCATTACTCGGATGAAATAAATTGTTTAATGTAACAATTAAATTTGAATGAATTGTTATAAATACAATCTGTTGTGATTTATAAATGGTAAAATATTTTGGCATAAGTAATTATTAAATTACTAAGTCGATTTTTGTATGTGACGTATTTTTATTAATACGTTGATTTTTAATATGTTAAAAATACATAACAAATTTATGTCACATATGACATGTGGCATATTGACAATTGACCAAAATAATATGGAATCCATATTATTGAGTGGGCCGAAATATAGAGGGATTTAAGCTAATTATATGTTGTTTGTAATTAGTGGAAAACACAATGATTAAAAGCAACCCTAGCCATGCAAGCCTATTGTTCCTTGTGAAGAACAATTTCTCCATGCATTGGCTCCCCTATTGCCCTCCTCTTACACGGTTTTGAGAAGGCAAATGTGATCATTGTTTTCTCTATAATTTTACCTAATAATATACAAATGTAGTGTATTATTATTAATTCTAATTCACTCATCCAAAATACAAGTTCTAGTGAGAAGAAAAATCCTCTCTTCTTCTCTCTTAAAAACCGAAATATTCAAGTGTTAATAAATATTTTGGTTCAATTTTCTACCTTGATTAATATTATACTAGTATTGTAATATTAATTAAAATTAAGAGGAGCCTTGGGTATAAAGCTTGGGGAGAGATCTTACACTTAGATCTTGTTCATCCATAAAGGAAAAGCTCAAGAACAAGAGAGAAAGGTGATCTCTCTTGTGCCCTAATAGCCGAAATCCACTATGTAAGGACATGATTTCTCCTCTATTTATATTATTGTTTGCATGCATAAAATCCGTTTTAATTTTATGACAAATTAATTAAGACATATATGAGTATGTTAGTATGTATATGAATCTACATTTCCTTCAATCGGTATCAAGAGCCACGGTTGTTTGCATGCAAATTGGTTAAAAGTTTTTCCAAGTTATATGAATAACAAATAAAACTTGTAAAATTTGTATTATTATGATATATCACGAAATTATTACATGCATGTTAATATTTCTGGTCCTAAAGTGTTTTAGGATATTTTGGTTAATTTTTCGGATTTTTATTGTTCATAATTTACAATAATGGCATTCAAATGTGATTTTATGAGTAAAAATGTCATTTTTGGTCTAAAAATAGCTATACTTCGAATTTTCACTTGGTTTTTGGATATGTTGTCACATATATTATTTTGAGATAACCTGTAAATTTTCATAATTTTTGGACTTATTATGCTCGAAAAATGAATTTTTCATTATTAAATTCGTATTTAAGTGAAAAATAGGTTAATATGAGTTAAATTTCGAATCTGGTCATAGAAAATTAATATATTGTCACATGCAATTTTACAAGATGTGTGTAAAATAATTGGCTATAAAGAAGTTTTTTTGCATGATTTATGAATTTTTGAAGAAAAATAGCATAAATAGTGACATTATTAGTGTAAAATTAATAAAACATAATCTATGACTTAGGAAAAACGTCTAATGTTGAATTTTATTATATTTTTCAGATCTAAAATTGAAAAGTTAATGAAAATAATTTTTCCATGTTTTTATGATTATTTTATTAAAAATCGATAAACCGCAACATTGTTTTTCCGGAAAAATTTCGAAATTTTTTAACCTAAGATTTTGAACATTATGAGTGTCATGGATTTTTCCAGAATGTTCATGAGTTTAAATTTCAAATTTTGAATTTATTTGGAATTTTTGTGATTTATTTGAAGTTTAATGGCTTATTTTGTAATTTTTGGTCCATTTATGAACAATTTTGTAAATAAAAGTTAATTATGGTCAAATTATTAGTGAAGACTATATTTTGAGTCCTAAGAGGTTAGGGTAATTAACTTATGCATAAATATGAGTTTATGTAATTTTTGTGATTATAAAACGTTGAAATCACGCAAATCCGTAAAAACCGAGTAATATACGATATTGGCTAATTAAAGGCGATTTAGCATAAAAATTGAGCATGTTCATACATATTATAATGCTGCATTTTTCTTTATATTGTCATAATTTTAATTTATGTAATTTTGAATTATGTAATTTTACTTAGTATGGCCTTAGATTTTTAATTGGTATTTCCCGAAATGTATGGGAATATCGATTCGGTTGTAATTTTATTGTGATCTCGTATCACCGTTTTGTAATTTAATAGATTTATTTTATTTTAGTTACAAATGTATAATAGGAAATTATGTAATTTATTATGTAATTTTATTCATTCCGGAGTTCCTAAAGACGGATTTCTTCAAGAATGGCGATACATAAAGACGGTGTTACCATGAGATGCGTGCCGCAACCGAATTTCAAGGGACCAATGGAGTTGGTTTCCGAATATGTAATAGTTAAATAGTTTTTCTATTTTAGGAAAGGCCATACTAGGATTTATTTATCTTTATGCTTGCATTTTATTTTATGTCACATGCATCGCTAAATCGCCATAACTAAACATGCATTGTTATTTTATCGAGTTTATCGACCGTGTCAATTCAAATTATCGTAGTTCACCGCTTTAGTTCACTTAAAACGTGATAGATAATAAATTGACATGACCTCTCGCTAAAACAATTAATTGAGACATAGCCTTACCAAATAGTAGAAACCATGAAAACCTATTTCGCGAGGGAGTGCACTCGGCCCTACCGGGGTACAAACCTTGTTACGTAGGGGAAGTGGCTGATGAGTGTTAATCCACCGAGTTCATGTTAATGAGGGTTTCATCGGCCATACCGTGCCCAAGTTGATGTGGATTTGGATAATGGACACATTTATTCGAAATTTGGATTGAGCTCAACGGAAGTATTCGCGACCGTAGTTGCATGTGTTCCGGGCTATAGATAATTATTAGAGTAATTTTATCGACCAAGAGTTCTAAAAGTAGAATCGATTAAAGAGTTAATCCACCGAGTTATATTGATGAGGGTTTCATCGGCCATACCGTGCCTAAGTCGATATGAATTTGGGTCTTGGAATCATTTATCTAGTTGGGTAGAGGTCACTAGAAAAATGCATAAAACTTGTTTAAATCATACTTTTTACGAGTATAATTAAAATGACATTTGTTTTACTCCTTATATTTTGTTTTGTAGACCACTTCTTTTTCATAACAAATGGCAACATCAACACCAACTCCTAATGCTACACCACTCGCTACTTCATCTTGGCTCCGATCCTTTATGGATCGATGTAAACTTGAAAAGAATGGGTCAAATTTCTCCGAATGGGATGCCCAACTCAAATTAGCCGCCGAAGGTGACGACAAGCTTCGTTACCTTACCGAGGCCTCTCCACCCGAACCCTCCACTAGGTCCACCGCGGCCACTAGGGAAGCCTATGAGGCTTACCAAAAGGAGTCCGCCGCAATGAAAAATGTATTAATATTTGCGATGGAGGCGGAACTCCAAAGGAGAGCCTTCAAAATGGGCAATGCTAATGAGATTTACTCCAAACTTGTGACCATGTTTTCACAAACTCCGCGGATCGTCCAATATGAGGCGGCTGCGGCATTCTTTGATCTCGACTTCAAAGAGGGCCAAAAGGTTAGCCCTCATGTGCTCAAACTCATGGAGCTTGTCGAGACCTTGAAGATTCAAAAGGTTGAAATCCCCAAAGAACTCATCGTAGATAGGATTCTACACTCCTTGTCTAAGGTCAAGGCATATGTGCAATTCCGGGTGAATTTCAATATGCAAGACAAGGATGTGTCTCTTGAGGATTGCACAAGTTACTTGTGCAAGCCGAGAGGGACATGGGGTTAAATGTGAACCCCCCCAAGGATGTGCTTAATATAAGCGCAAAGAGTAAGGGGAAGTTCAAGAAGAGTGGAAGAAAGGGTAAAAAGCAAGCTCCCACATTCACCAAAGCTAAGTCTTGTGAAGCTAGCACATCCAAAGTCAAGAAGGGTCCTCTTGATAAATGTCATTATTGTAATGGCATGGGACATTGGAAAAGAAATTGTTCCAAATACCTTGGTGATATCAAAGCTGGAAAGATCACTCCAGTAGGTAAATGACTAACCTTCTTTTATGTTTCTAAATTCAACTATGGTATTATGATGCAAAGTTGTGATAATGTATCCCCCTTTTTATTGTAAATAGGGCCTCCACCAAGCAAAGACAAGGGAAAAGAAAAACAAGCATGAGAAACCATGAAGAAGCTAAGGATAGCTTTTATGGAGCTTTGTTTTTCATTGTCTTATTTTAAATTATGTTTTGAATTTTAGAACTTTAAGTTTCCGTGTTCGACATGGAAAGGTATTTTGGATAATGGTTTGTATTTTGGATGATGGTGACTTGGTTTGCAACCCAAGTCACCCGTTTTATCATTTATCCTTTATGTTCTAAATTTTCATCTTTAAATTCTTGCTCTTAGGAACAAAAGATTATTCACTTAAAGTGATCTAATAGACAAATATAATGACGGGTTTCATTATATGTCCACATGCTTAAGGCTTGTGTATGATCATTTATGAAGCGAATTCGAGTCTATGAACTCTCTTAAAGGAATGTCAATCACCAAGAACTCATATGAAATCAATAACAATTAGTCAACCTATGAGGTAGTTCTCCTTATAATTCAACATCATTAATTTGTGTCTCATATGCTATCTTTGAATGATTAGTGTATTCATTCTAAAGATAGAGTGGGAGAAAAATGAGGCAAATTGTGTACTTGTGTAAATTTAGATCTACGCAAGAGAAAATGATTTGAATAAAGGTATATCTATTTACATAGTATGCCGAATAGATGAGATCTATGGTCTCAAGTTAGTTCTATATGACTAAAGAGACCAAGTGTAGTAATCATAAGAGTATATTCTCAAGATAACTACGCGAGGAGACCAAAAGAAGTTTTGGATGAAAATGACTAATGCAAAGTCTTAACAAGTTTTGACTAAGTTCTATATGATAAATTTTGACCAAATAGTTTCAATCATGAGTTTTACTTAAGAGCCTAAATGAATCAAAGTAACATACTAGTTATGATCAAAATCAAGTTGCAAAAAATTGATATTCCGATATCTTCTATAGCCAACGTTTTAACCATACAAATGTCATTGCTTAACCTCCCTATGAAATGGTTAAATCTCCTTCCAAAAGGGTATTTGCAAGGGACGTATTCTAAATATTATTTGTATTTGAATAATGACATTGCTACACATCATTATGATATGAGTGTGTTAGAGATTTAAAATCTCTTTCCGTAAGGTTGAGATAAGACCACTTCAAAATAGGCATTTTGAAAGGATATGATGGGAACATATATGGTTTTATCCTAGTAACTTAGCAAAGCAATTTATATTTATATTCTTGACAAATTTCAATTGAGAAGTCAATTTCGAAATATGTGGAATTGAGTGGGAGTTAGGAAATTCTCATGTGAAGACATGGAATTTAGTGGGAGCTATCATCCTTGAATGTATAAAACTCATTACTCATTAAAGAATGACGAGCTAATACCTTCTTTCATAAAGAAGCTTTTGAGTTTTCAATTCTGGATGAAAATGGACAATGATGAATCCAATTGCATCAAGGGATGTTGGATTAGTATTAAGAGATACACATCGTATCAACATTCACGTAGGTTATTCATAAATGAAAATGGAATTGCCATTAGCAGTCATGGTCGTTCATTGAACCTATAAACGGTTGATCTCATGATTATTAGTAACTAATGTTTCCGCCATTAGAATAATCACATACATGTCCAATTATGAATCATATGCATAAGAGCATGATGATTGATTTGTGAGCCATAACAGAAACGTCATGAATTCTCAAGTAGAATCCGATAAGCGATTTCAGTGCTTGACGGAATATCCCATTATGTGATAAGAGATTGCACATTTTGTAGAAGATCCGAGCACATATAAGGATTTATGAGAATCCCAAATCTTTCAAACTTGAAAAGAGAAATGAGAAGTTTTGGAAAGATGCTTGGTTGAATAAGAGGTTATTCAAAAACAATCTTTCCTAGTAAAAGCTAGGACTTATGAGAAGTGCTAAGCTAAATAATCTTGTCAATTGTTACAAGATTCTACAAAACATATACCTAGTGCATTGTGTGTGGATGAAATACTTGATCGGTACAAGTTGTATTATTCATCGCAAATTCGTTCGTTATGAGATGATCGATAAGAAAGTTCTTTCAAGATAAAGAACCGAAACCAAGGTCGTGAACCTTGATGTGTACTAGGTAAGATTCATGCTATGAGAGAGAATATGAATGTGAAGGAAAATGCAAGTGTAAGAAGTTTGAACACATGGACACATGGGATGTTAAACTTCTATTGCAATCAATGAGTGTTTACACTTATGATATACATCACAAGGTTGTAATATGATATTGACTACCCGAGTGTGATGTTGACATTTGTCGTTTGAGTTATTATTAACTCACTTTGAACATTGTTATATCCAAACGGGTTGTAGAGACAATTGAACCCCGTTAAAGTGAACATGGATTAACATTGTTTTTGCCCATAGTTACTTATATGAGGTGACGACTCGAAGTGACTAGAGTGTGATGCGATTGATGGCAAGTTCAAGTGCCATGGAGTCATGTGAGATGACTAGTCGATCACATAGGCAGATTGCTAGGAACTTTCTGTCGGGCCTAATGACCGCTTATAGAGTTCTGGCAAATTTATATAGCCTGGTCGTGGCGAGAGCTACTATAGTATTCAAATGAGTCGATTCTTTTGACTAAAGACTATTCACCTAAGATGGCACAGTTTCAGATTAACTTTGATTTGTGTTACTACGACCTTCGTAAATGGGGTCAAATGGGCATATTTTGGGTTATGATGGCTGTGGCTAGTCGAAGGGAATGAGTGCGATAGGAATTGTCCACCCCTAGTCAGGGTTATAACAATATCTCAGGGCCACTCGAGGAGTAATGAACTGGAAATGCGTGGCCACGCTCGGAAGGTATCCAGAGTGGATAAATCCGGTCAATCAGTTATTCTCCAGATCGAGGAAACCACTCTCGATATGATCACTTGCAAGTACGACCTGAAAGACACCTTGCATTGAGTGGGAGATAGTAATAGGACAAGAGAATTGGTGACGCACACTTGTCGAGGACAAGTGGGAGATTGTTGGAATATGTGTCCTCCGACAATAATGCGATCACGACTGTTGATCATGATGATCACATGTTTAAGTCTCATTAAAATGAATACAATTGGGAAGTAATATTGTTACTGTCAACTGGTCAACATATATCGGTAATGATTGGCTGACTAGAGTTTGACATTACTGTCGTGTGACGGTGGTGATCAGTTGACCCCCTAGGTCATACCTAAAGGGCAATACTCTTAATTGATTATTTAATTAATCGTATAATGTTACGAGTTAATTAAATTACTTGAAAATTGACAGACAATTTTGGAAGTGAAATTTACGTATCATATTGAAATGTGATTAAATAAGATACGGTCTGAGTAATTGAATTGTATCATTACTCGGATGAAATAAATTGTTTAATGTAACAATTAAATTTGAATGAATTGTTATAAATACAATCTGTTGTGATTTATAAATGGTAAAATATTTTGGCATAAGTAATTATGAAATTACTAAGTCGATTTTTGTATGTGACGTATTTTTATTAATACGTTGATTTTTAATATGTTAAAAATACATAACAAATTTATGTCACATATGACATGTGACATATTGACAATTGACAAAAATAATATGGAATCCATATTATTGAGTGGGCCGAAATATAGAGGGATTTAAGCTAATTATATGTTGTTTGTAATTAGTGGAAAACACAATGATTAAAAGCAACCCTAGCCATGCAAGCCTATTGTTCCTTGTGAAGAACAATTTCTCCATGCATTGGCTCCCCTATTGCCCTCCTCTTACACGGTTTTGAGAAGGCAAATGTGATCATTGTTTTCTCTATAATTTTACCTAATAATATACAAATGTAGTGTATTATTATTAATTCTAATTCACTCATCCAAAATACAAGTTCTAGTGAGAAGAAAAATCCTCTCTTCTTCTCTCTTAAAAACCGAAATATTCAAGTGTTAATAAATATTTTGGTTCAATTTTCTACCTTGATTAATATTATACTAGTATTGTAATATTAATTAAAATTAAGAGGAGCCTTGGGTATGAAGCTTGGGGAGAGATCTTACACTTAGATCTTGTTCATCCATAAAGGAAAAGCTCAAGAACAAGAGAGAAAGGTGATCTCTCTTGTGCCCTAATAGCCGAAATCCACTATGTAAGGACATGATTTCTCCTCTATTTATATTATTGTTTGCATGCATAAAATCCGTTTTAATTTTATGACAAATTAATTAAGACATATATGAGTATGTTAGTATGTATATGAATCTACATTTCCTTCAACAGCAGCTCAACCCGTGCGGGTCAAGCTCAAGTAGAGAGGGATACGGCTCAACCCGCTCGGGACAAAATCAACCCGCTCGGGTTGAAGCTCAGGTTGCGCGTTTTTCACTCGGAACGAGCGGATTGTTAGACAGAATGCTTTTCCTTGCTACGTGATCCGCGCATATCCCTCGAGAGTTGCAATTCCCTACTCAACACTTAGCATTGTTATTTACTAATCTATCCTTACTTAACCTAATGATGTACCACTATATATACCCCATTTGTAATAATCAAGGGATCAAGTTATCTTAGATTAGATGAAGTTCTCTTAGATTAGACTAAGCCTTCATTAGGAGTAGATTAGAATAGATTAATCTCAATCATTCCAAAAAATTACATTTTAATCTTTCCTTAGTCATTGTTCAAGTTTATTATTATTGCGTAATTGAAGATTATTGGGTTATTATTGGAGAATTGACAACTCTTCATCAATCAATCAAGTTTTCTTCTATTATTCTTTGCTTTATTATTTGGATTCTCTCATATAGGTATAATCCCTTTTACTCTTGTTTAATTATTGTTAATCACATCATTTATTCATCATGTTTTACTTTGTTAGTATGATTGACAATCTTATTAACATGTTAAACTTGATCATGAGTGAGTAATCCTTTAGCTAGGATTAATGGCGAATTAGGGGAAATAAACATGGGGAATGATTCATGCTTAATCTAATATGTTTTCATAATTAATTTGCTTGCTTGTTATGATTTCAACTTATGCACATATTATGTTTGATGAAATGCGAGCCTATGAATCCTTGCATTTTTTGATCCATCACCTATCTTTTCAATGAGGCTTGTAAGCATATAAACCAACTCGAGCCTCATTAGACCATGCATAATGTTGAATAGGAAGGATTAAGTCGACTTGTAGGTGTTGTACAATCTAATCGATTCGGCTCCGGGACCCAAACCTTCTTAGGGATTGTAAGATTATACACCAACTCAATCCTCATCACAACAATAAATGATTGCATATAATTGAGAACATGTTTGTATGATCAACTCCCATGAATCCTCTATGAACCCATGATATTCTAGCATTTTTAGTCACTTGTTTAAATCTTTCCTTTTGTTGCTTGTTTACTTTCCATTGCTTCTATTAGATTAGAATCATCAACCCATTTCAATTGTGACAACCCTTAGCACAACTACAATTGGATTGAACAATTTGAGTACCCCCATCCCATGGATCGACCCCGACTTGCTTGCTATGCTAGTAGTTGGGTATAAATGTGTTTGATGGCGGACAACGACCCGCTCCATCAAAATGGCGCCATTGTCGGGGACGGTGCTGTGTATTTGAATTATTCTTTTGTCTAGTTTTAGTTGTGTTTCTTCTTGAGGGATCTTGATTCCTTGAGAATTTTATTCTTGTACTTGCATTATTTCATAGGTTAAACATGTCTACATTCACTTTTTGGCAATTTGAAAATGAGTCATTTGATAAATATATTGCAAGATTTGAAGATTATATGACGCATGCTTGGCATCATGGTTTTACTCTTTCAAATTATGAAGCATGTTGTGTTGTTTATAATGGCATGAACCTTGAAACCCGCAACTTGGCATTTCACTTGAGTGGTGGTAGGATATGTGAGATGAGTTGTGAGGAATTTTGGGAATTTGTTGAGTTAATGACCATCCATTGTCTTAAGCAAATTGTACATGACATCTTTGAGAATGCCAAGGAAGGTATGGAAGTGATAAAAACCACATTTCAAAAATTCATTGAGGAAAACTATGATGAAAATGAGATTTGTGAGAATGAGACACCTTCCTATAACCTTGATCCTACCCACTATGTCCATAAATTTGCCCCTCCTTGGGAAGATGGAGTGATAGATGAAGAGAGTGATGATGAGGAGGAGTACATTCTTGATTGTGAAACCAATGCTTGGATACCGTCATCCTACTCTTCTTGTGTATCAATGAACCCAACTTCCATAGAACTTGATGATTATGGGCAAAGTGATAGTGAGATGGATGAGAGCTTGAATGAAAACTCGCCCTTTGAGGATGACATATTAGAGGGAGACAACTGTGTTGAGCTTGGTGAGCCTTGTTACGACAACCCCTTTGATAATGGACCTTGTTGGGATGAGGAATATGATGAGGACATTTGGGAACCCCAAATAGACACCCTTGAAATCACCTTAGATGATAATGAGAGTACTTGCATTGAATGTGGTGATTTTGACTATTTGGAGGAAGAGTTGAGTGAATTGCCAACCAATTACCCATTTCCTGTTCTTACCATCCATCACGTCTTTCTAATTTTTGTCACAACATTCTTCACATGCTTGTTCGGTCTATTACTTGGGCATTTTTCAATTACATAATCTTGTGTTGTTATCCATGCCTATTTATATCTCACTCCCAAGAATTTGACCGACTTCTACGTGCTTTGAGTGCTAGTGATAATTTCCTATGAAATTATTTATTGATAATCTTTGTTTTGATGGAGTTCCTCAATAACCATTAACTTGTATATATGCATTTAGTGTAAATTTACATTCATTCATTTATTTAATAAATTGCATGAGAGATGAAAGGGAGGGATCTCATATTTTGATTAAGCTTTTTGAAGGAAATTCTTGAAATTGGGAAGGTAGCAAATGTAAAGAAATGAAGAAAAAATGGAGAATTTGGGCTTGCGCATATCCTACTTATCATTATAAAGGTGTTGAGTCGAAAATTGCTTGTATATATGTTAGTTGCATCATGACATGTAGTTGCATGGTTAGAAAATTTTGTGAAAATGCCTATTTGGGAAGCTTGACAAGTGTATATAAGGCCCTTGTAGATAATTTTTCTCCTTGAGACTTTGTTTGCTAGAATACCCTCAAGACACCCTAGGATGTGTCATACTAGTATCTTTTGACCCATGGACTAAGGCCTATTCAAGAGTACCTTGTGGTGTGATAACGCCTTGGCTACCGTTTATTCCAAGGTGACCATTGAAGCCATGCAACCGTTCTTTCACTTCATATTTTGTCAACAAAAAGGGAATGGGCACAAAAATCTCCAAATTGAGTTCAAGTACGAAAATGAAAATCAAAAAGTTTGCAAAATGCATCAATGAAAAGAGGAGCAAAAATAGACTCCTATGCTTCAATAAAAGTACCCTTGCTACAAAATGGGGTTACTTTGAAAAATGTTCAAAATGCAAAGATTGAAAGAAATTGCCAAGTATCAAAAATGTCAAACATCAAAGAAATGGCAAAGAAAATTATTCTCAAATGTCAAATACCACAAGAAATTGGGGAGAAAAACAAATCAAAAAGCAAACTACAAATGTGAAACTCAAAACATCTTTATCCCTTTTATCCATTGATCTTATTTGTTGCATGGTGGAAAGGGGACGACCCTTCTTCTTATCTAGACAAGAAGGGGAATTCTGCGATCCTACAGTGTTTCTAACATCATAAGGAGACTACTCTTGACAAAAGCATTTAGCGATTGAGGATAAAAGTACCCTAGTTTGACACAACTTGGAGGTGATTTGTTGGTATCCTTTTAGACTTAGTAGCTTGGAGAAACAATATCTATAATGGAGTGTGTACCCTTAAATTGCTTCCCCTTTAGATGATTTCTGCCACTTAGATGAGGAAAGTGGCTATTCTTATGTAGATACATCCATTACTTGTTTTGTGTGCTTAATGCTTGGATGTATCGCCATTTTGTCAAGCCCCACCTTGCCTTGCAAGAAGGCATCTTACCTCATAGATGTCTTGTTGTGAGTTGAAGGGGCAGAGTGAAACCCGCTAATTGTCTCACATCGGTTATATTATTAGGATATTTTAAATAAAGGTCTAGTTCTAGTAACCTCTTTACTCGGGACAAGTAAAGGTTCAGTTTGGGGATGTTTGATTTGACTCTTAATTGCGCACATTTAGTCCCCTAATTGAACCCATCTTACATACTAATATAGCATTTCATGGCCATTTTATCCGTCAATTCCTTCTTATTTTGCTTTCCTAGTACATTTTATATGTCTTATAGGAAAGGAGATAATGAGGCGGAATTCCCATCTCTCATGCATATTCGGAAGCTTATTGATGATCTTGGATGGACTAAGTATGAAGAGGAGGCAATAATGATGACCACGGAAGTAGGAATAAAGAGTATATAGAAGCATCATAGGCTTAAAAGCAAGAAAAATGGAAACAGCAGCTCAACCCGCGCGGGTCAAGCTCAAGTAGAGCGGGATACAGCTCAACCCGCTCGGCACAAAATCAACCCGCTCGGGTTGAAGCTCAGGTTGCGCGTTTTTCACTCGGGACGAGCGGATTGTTTGACAGAATGCTTTTCCTTGCTACGTGATCCGCGCATATCCCTCGAGAGTTGCAATTCCCTACTCAACACTTAGCATTTTTATTTACTAAGCTACCCTTGCTTAACCTAATGATGTACCACTATATATACCCCATTTGTAATAATCAACGGATTAAGTTCTCTTAGATTAGACTAAGCCTTCATTAGGAGTAGATTAGAATAGATTAGTCTCTATCATTCCACAAAATTACATTTTAATCTTTCCTTAATCATTGTTCAAGTTTATTATTATTGGGTAATTGAATATTATTGGGTTATTATTGGAGAATTGACAACTCTTCATCAATCAATCAAGTTTTCTTCTATTATTCTTTGCTTTATTATTTGGATTCTCTCATATAGGTATAATCCCTTTTACTCTTGTTTAATTATTGTTTATCACATCATCTATTCATCATGTTTTGCTTTGTTAGTATGATTGACACCCTTATTAACATGTTAAACTTGATCATGAGTGAGTAGTCCTTTATCTAGGATTAATGGGGAATTAGGGGAAACAAACATGGGGAATGATTCATGCTTAATCTAATATGTTTTCATAATTAATTTTCTTACTTGTTATGATTTCAACTTATGCACATGTTATGTTTGATGAAATGCGAGCCTATGAATCCTTGCATTTTTTTATCCATCACCTATCTTTTCAATGAGGCTTGTAAGCATATAAACCAACTCGAGCTTCATTAGACCATGCATAATGTTGAATAGGAAGGATTAAGTCGACTTGTAGGTGTTGTACAATCTAATCGATTCGGCTCCGGGACCCAAACCTTCTTAGGGATTGTAAGCTTATACACCAACTCGGTCCCATCACAACAATAAGTGCTTGCATATAATTGAGAACATGTTTGTATGATCAACTCCCTTGAATCCCCTATGAACCCATGATATCCTAGCATTTTTAGTCACTTGTTTACATCTTTCCTTTTGTTGCTTGTTTACTTTCCATTGCTTCTATTAGATTAGAATCATGAACCCATTTCAATTGTGACAACCCTTAGCACAACTACAATTGGATTGAACAATTTGAGTACCCTCCGTCCCGTGGATCGACCCCAACTTGCTTGCTATGCTAGTAGTTGGGTATAAATGTGTTTGATGGCGGACAACGACCCGCTCCATCAGGTATCCCTCTTACTACTTCAAGTATCAAGATTTCCATGTTTTGGTCTTTGATAACTAAGATACAGAGAAGCATTCATCATTGGTGATCTCACTCCCTCTCTTATGCTGGAAGAGCACAACTTATCAATTCTGTGGTTTTTGGTTTGGATAATTTCTGGTGCTCTAGTATTCTTCGTCCTATGGAGGTTATTCATCACATAAATAAATTGTGTAAGGATATTTTTTTTGGAATGTAGCTGAAGGTGACAGGAGAATGGTATTCAAGAGTTGGTCTAAAATTTGTTCCCCTTGGGAAAATTGAGGTTTTAATATTAAAGACATCTTATCCTGAAACCACGCCTTACTCATGAAGTGGGATTGGAAGCTTTCAATTCTTGCAACAGGTTTGTGGGCAAAATGGATCAAGTTTTATGTTCTAAAACGGGAAGGCATCTGGTCAGTTTCACCAAAAGACTAGTTCTCTTCTAGTGTCAAAGATATACTCAAAGTTAGGGATATTTTTAGGGTAAATTGACAATTTATACCTATTATAACACGAGCTTTCAAAACTTATACCTTAAATAACTTTTTTTCAAATCTTATACCTAAAAGCTTATTTTCTTCCAAACTTAATACCATATCACAAAAAAGAACATAAATTGACTATTTTCCCCTCATTAGTTAAACATGACCAACCTCTCCCACCTCATTAACTCACACATCCACCATAACCAATTAACCAATAACCACCACCTGATCTCCCACCAGCACCACAACAGTGCCGCCACCGCCACACAACTCTCGTACCGTCGGTGACCCCTCCTAGTGTCGCCCTCAACCCATCGAACACCCTAAACACCATTCGACCCAAACTACTTCTTCTTCCGTAAAATGAATTTACGTATACGTGCTCAATTTAATTTATATCCGACATTCACACACAAAAAATTAGTAGAAAAACATAAATGTACCAGCGATTACCATGGTTGACAACGGCGCCAATTCCCGCCCTTATTGGTACTTCTCCATCTTCTTCCTCTTCCCTCCGTTACTCCAATTATGCCGTGGTTTTCATTCTGATCTCAAATACGCCAGATCTGGAATGGCGAAAGGAAGGCTTGTTTGTAACACCTCGGCCTAAACCTACGGTAGAAAGCGGTCACTCACGGTATCCTGCCAGACTGTGTACATGGCCCACAGATCAACACGGGTCCTTTCCATCGCATTTTGTCCTCACTCATACGCATCCCGGGAACCTTCCCAGGAGGTCACCCATCCTAAGACTACTATCACCCAAGCACACTTAACTGTGGAGTTCTTTTTCATGGATAACCAGAAAAGAAAGTGCACTTTGTTGATATAAGTAGTACGTACAATCCCTTTAATCACTAGTCAGATTTTAAGCTTACAAATGGACTTTTTCAAGGGGGTACCCCACCCAAATAAGGTCTTCGGTTCAGTGGTGTATTACACACCTCCACTTAAGGAACGCAACGTCCTTATTGCGCCTGGCAGCATCTGACCGCAGCCGAGCTAAACCCAGAATCCTCCCTCGCTAGGTTGGTGACCTGGGTACTGCAGACCACATTCTCACTAGACAGTCGCAGGGTTGCTCTGATACCACTTGTAACACCCCGGCCCAAACCTACGGTCGGGAGCGGTCACTCACGGTAGCCTAACAGGTTGTGTACATGGCCCACAGATCAATATAGGTCCTTTCCAGCATATTTTGTCCTCACTCATGCGCATCCCGGGAACCTTCCCAGGAGTTTACTGCAGCAGGAGCTGGATCAGGGGCTCCCAATCCTGACCAGGTCCAGGCAACACCCACTGCACCACCAGAGATGCATGTCAAGAGGTTCACAAGATCAAGCTTTCAGCTGCCACCATGGCCAGGTGAAAGAAGTCTCAATTGAAAGTCCAAACAAGGGTCCTTAAGCATCCACACCAGTCATTCTAAAATGCGACAACAGGAAAGCAAAGCAGTCACATGTTGGAGTAAAGCATAATGCAACATTTCCTTATTTGGTGAGGAATTTGTGAGGCTCCTTGTAAAGGGTTGCTGCAGCATTTCCACAAAGTCTGCCACAATACAACAATAAGAAGCTTTGACTTCAACTAGAAACCAAATGAACAACAAACTGTGCACAAGAAGACAAGTGACAGTGACAGCCTTCAACAATGCTTTATTTTCAGTCTGTTTTATCCATTTGCTTTTATTTTCACTTGTTCACTTTATTTACCAGCTTGTAAGATAATTTATGTTGATTGTACTCATCTTAGATTAATTCTGGACCATTGGATGCTAGTGTTTCGAATTGTAATGCAAGACAAGGCCTATATAAGGACTTGTGTCTCATCTGTTTTGAAGCAGATTATTTTGAATAAAAATTAGCCTTGAGACTTCTCTCATTTCTTTTAAACTTGTGTTTAAACTATGATCTATGTGGTTAATTGATCAAAGTCAGTCTAGCATAATTGAGTTGAGCCTGTGCCTATCTGTGGTTCAGTTTAATTGTGTTGAGCAAGTTCAAGCTTTAATCCCGTGTTTAACTGTGGATTTGAGTCTGAAATTGCTAAGTTATAATCTTGAGTTTCCTGTGAACCTTCTGTGGAAATTTAAGGTCTTAACTATATCCTGTCATTACCTTAAACAAGTCTTAAACTCAGTCAGGTCAGTTGTTTGTAAATCCAGGGTTTCAGGCTGTTTCAGTTGAGTTTAAAAATACTTAGAATCCTTCTAAATTCATGAAAATTTTAGATTAATATTAAATCTTAATCCTCAAAAAATTTCAGAATTTTACAAGTTCAGTTGGTATTTTTCAAGTGTCCTGCAACCCAGGCTGCATTATTGCCTGTTTCTAGGCTTTACACTGCATTCACCCATCCTAAGACTACTCTCAACCAAGCACACTTAACTGTGGAGTTCTTTTTCATGGATAACCAGAAAAGAAGGTGCACTTTGTTGATATGAGTATTACTTACAATCCCTTTAAGCACTAGTCAGATTTTAAGCCTACAAATGGACCTTTTCAAGAGGGTACCCCACCCGAATACCATCTTCAATTCAGTGGAGTATTACATTGTTGATAGGATGTCAAGTGGAGCGGCGGTATTGGTGATGTTACTGGTGGGGGAGGAGGTCCGGTGATGGTGGTGGGATGTATATGGTGGATGCGGAGTTAATGGGATAATTTGCTGGAAAATAAGGAGGATGGGTTCATTAACAAGGGCAAAAGGGTCCTTTTATGTCTTTTTTTTTAGACATGGTATTAAGTTTGAAAGAAAATAAGATTTTATGTATAAGTTTTGAAAAAAAGTTATTCTAGGTAAAAGTTTTGAAAACTCGTGTTATATCAGGTATAAGTTATCAATTTATCCATACTTTTATTACTCGTTCAGGATCTGTCCAGAAAGCTCAGCAACTTTTAAATACCTGGTGTGCAGGATCCCATCCTTATGTTAAGAACATTTATCTATTTTTTAGACAGCCTATTATAGTAGGGAATTGGGTTGATGACCTATCTCATTCTGGTATCTTGCCTAGTCATAGGAGTATTACCTCTTTGGCAGTGCAAGGGCAGCTATCAACATTTGACAACTTACACAAGCGGGGTTTCTCTATAGCTAACAGATGTAGTCTGTGTAAGAGGCATGAGGAAACACAAAAGCATATGTTCTTTTCCTGTGCAGTTTCTTAGCAAATTTGGTTCTCTATTGAATTGGATGCACATTGATAAAATGGGGCTGAGTCTGCAGCAGGAGCTCTCTTCACTTGCAGATGCTCAGATGCCTCCATGGAGGAAGCAATGGTTTCATATTTCTGTTGCAGCAATTGTTCACTTCATCTGGATTGAGAGAAATAATAGAATTTTCTCTCACATTCAGCTCTCTGTTCACACCTTAATTAACAAGATCAAGTTTCTGGTTTCAGTTAGAATGCTCATGAGGAATCATGGGTCTCTTGCCCCTCTTGTGTTAGATAGCTTAAATGTTTAGCTATTAGAGAGTCTTGTTCTCTCTTGGTAGTTTGATGAGTCCCTTCTTCGATAGTTTTGCAAATGTAATTTCTTTTTTTCTTTTTAAAGAAATGAAATAATAATTGTTTGCAAAAAAAAATGTGTTTTTACATGATGAATAGAACAGAAATATGTATCATTGGTTTGTGGCGGGTATGCATGATATATGAACTTATGTGTATAACGATTGATGAGTTTACATGGAGAATCATGTGATAGCCAAGCTTGAAATAGATTAAGAGTACTATGAAAGTGGCAGATACATTTACAAGTTTTATTATATATCGTAGCCATGTGATTGCTTTGTAAATATGCAATTGGAATCATGCGAAATAGGATTACTTGTGAGTTTTGTGGTGTCAGGGTATGTGTGGGGGCTTTACAGTCGGACTCGATTGAGTGTGGCCAGGGGCTCGGACAAGTAGAGGGGTACTCGACCGAGTGTAATTTGACGCTTGACCGAGTGGGGTGTAGATGCATCTGAAGGTGGTCCCTGGAAGTGAGGCACTCGACCGAGTATGAAGAGCACTCGACCTAGTGGCCGCTACTCGCAGAGTGGCGCCTCTGTACTCGACCGAGTGCACTCGTTGGACAACCGTGGTTACTTGTCTTGAGTTGTGGACTATGCGTTTTCGTTTGCTTTGCTTCTTAATGCATTGTTTAGCTTATATAATGGTTATAATGCATGAGTTGAACGGATCGAGTGGCCTCTTTATACTCGACTGAGTGCACTTGTTGGCCAACCGTGATTACTTGTCTTGAGTTGTGAACTATGTGGCTATTTATCCTGGTTATTTTTTCATTTACATACCAATTAAAGAAATAGTCTAACGAAAAACATAGAAAAGATAAAAATATTGTGCTTTGATTTATAGAATTTCACATTTAGGTATCCATATCATAATGTCATCAATTGATATTAACGTAATTTATTTTCGCAGTACGTTTTTTACTCATTTCAGTACATTTTGCACAATTCTTTCCATTTACTTACCCTTTGCTAAAAACAAAGCATGAAACAGGAAAACTAATCTCCCAACAAAACAACTCTTAAATCTACGAAAATTCTTCATGTGTGATTCTAATTCAATTGATGAACAATATTTGACTTGTTAATTATAAATTAATCATGAAATAAATTATGTCTTCCAATTTTTATAGTTTTTCATAACTTCTTAGGGTTTTGTTTTCCAGTGGTCAGGGACGGCGTCGATTGCCGTCGATAGAAGGGAGGCAGTTGAGCAGTCGTAATCCGGCCAGGATGTGAGGTGGTGAGTCTGGTGACGATGTGGTGGGAGGGGACGTGGCGGTGTTAGTGTGGTGGCGCGGAAGTGGGCATCATGGGTGGTGAAAGCGGTTGTCGGAAGAAGGTGCGAGGTTCGGTTGTGTGAAAGGGAGCCGAGTGTGGTCCCTGTGTTTGAGTCCTCGGTGGTCAGCGAGGCCGTTGCCGAAGGGATGTTGAGGACGGTAAAGGGGCGGGTGTGGTGGTGAATGAGCAGTACATCCTCCTTGCCTTCTACTTTTTCCCTTTGTTGTAGTACAATTTTTTTGAGTGGAAATAAGAAGGGTAATTTGGTCAAATATGTACTGCGTTAAGTAAAATGCGTACTGCGAAAATAAACACCCATAATTAATAAGAGATTTTTATATAACTCCAACATGTATTTACTGGAGTATAATATACTCCCTCCATTATTTTATATATGTCATTCTCACATTTCGAGACAGTCACTTTTCTCTTCAATATCTCTTAAAATATACGAGCTAATAATATGAAATGTATACTCTTATGAAAGCAAATTTCATGACGAATCTAACGATATGATTTATATACTTTTTTCTAGAGTATTTTTTTATAAAAATCAAAGTCAAAGGCTTACCTCGTAAAACGAAAACGTCATATATAAAATAATGGATGGATTATTACCTAGTAGGTTACATATTGTTCCTTAGCCAATGAATATAGCTTGGTTTGAAATTTTATGTACGGTATTCAATGGTGGCCCTGTGTATGATCAATGGTATTGCATGTCTACACGTCAACCCCTTGAGATAATAGTTACTTCACAAAATCTCATTGAAGACGGCACGTATCCGTCACTTTGGAGTGACGGATATCATTTCCTCTCACAAATGACCCAAATAGAGGAGAGAGGGAAGCACATGGGGGTGCCCCCACCTTGTCCTCCCTATCCGTTTTGTGAGTGGCATTACCCGTCACTTGCTCCGACCCGTTTTCAGCAATCTAAGACTAACTGTAGTTACTTTTAGAAGTGTAACATGTTAATTGAATTCATAGAAAAGGCAAATGTTCAATAATCGACATTGTTCTATAGATTGTGTAGGCACGTAAAATTTATACAAGTGTCACCTCGAAAGTCAAATGTCAAAATGTTGCCACGTCAGAAGTCAAAAGTCAAAATGTTGACCCATCAAATAAAATGTAAACTAATATAATTATTTTGGACAAAATTTAATTAATTTAGTCCATTTTGATTATTTTAGTCCGGTCCGTTTCTCTAAAAGTGACAATATCCGATAAATGGGTCAAATTCATTAAACGGGTCAAATTCACCTAAGGCCATGTTCTTTTGGACTTAAAGTCACTTAATTTAAGTTCACTTCTGATCCTATAAGTTCGATTCGATTCGAGATCGATCCTATAAGTTGATTCGATCCTATAAGTTCGATTCATTCGAGATCCTATAAGTTCAATTCAGTTCAGATCCTATAAGTTCAGTTCAGATCCTATAAGTTCAGTTCAGTTCAGATTCTATAACTTCAGTTCAGTTCAGATCCTATAAATTCAATTCAGATCCAATAAATTCAGATCCTACAAATTCAGTTTAAAAAAGTTATATACAGATTATTATTTTTAAAAACCTGCGCAAAAACATTTGACATTATTAATTATTTGATACATATATACATTATTATTTTTAAAACAAAATTATCACTATTCTAATTATTTTTTATCGTAATGTAACCGTAGTATAATATATCAACAAACCAATGTATATAAAGCGGAAAAATGTTATTATATTATCTTGTGTTTTAGACTACATTTTCTTATCAGTGTTCTCTCTTGGCTGCCCACTAATTTCTTGTAAAAAATTTGTTTGTCTAAAAAAAAGTTTGGGTTTTATAATAATAATAATAATAATAATAATAATAATAATAATAATAATAATAATAATAATAATAATAATAATAATAATAATAATAATAATAATAATAATAATAATAATAGAGAGAGGAGGGAGGGCGATTCAGGTGCGATTTCTAGGGCACGAGCACGATCTTCACGCCGCTGTCACTGCCACGTTCTCGCCGTCGCCACTGTCGTCATTCACGCCGGCCTTCTTCCTCGGCGTTGGTGTTGGCAGTTGTTGAGGGTTGCAGTCACGGTGTTAGGGCTGTTGTTCGTGTTTTTGCCGTTTGGGATTAGGGTTTAGTTTTTCTGTTTCTTCTTCCGCCGTCAACAGCCAACAACCACCCCACGTTGACCTTTAGACCTCACGTCGCCGGTCAGGGGCAGTTGTTGTGGGTTGTTTGTACGGTGGGTCCGGGTTGTGAAGGGGTTGCGTGTCTGTCGCTTTTCAAGGATAAGCGTCGCCGTCTTTGCGATCATTATCGGCCTGCGCCATCACCAGGTGGTCACCAGACCTCACGTCGCCGGCCATTTGGTGGGGGCTGACGGCAGCCTTGTGATTTTCCTTCCGCCGGTGTGGGTTCGTTTCTCCTTCTCGCTCTTTTTTTTTTTTTTTTTTTTTACGTTTCTTTTGGTCATTTTTTGTCTTTGCTCGTGCTTTGCGGTTGCCGGAGCTACTGCCTGAGACCGGCCACTGCCGCTGCTGCCACTGCCTTGTGTGGGTGGGGTTTGGTTGTTGTGGGTGTTACGGTTTTCTTGGTGTGGAGGGTTTTGGGCCGTTTCTAAAGTTGCGTGTGGTCATCTTTTTTCACTGTTGGTCGACTTTTCGACGCCGTGGTACGCAAGGAAGGGTGTTGGGTTGTTGTCCTTTCATGCCTGAGCTAGTTAGGTACCATTGTCCTTTTTCGGGTCTTCATGGGTGTCGGGATGGTTTCGGTAACGGCCTTACAAAGGCGGCTTGGCAGAAACATTTTCGGGTCCGACATTGTCATGACGGGGCGTTGGACCTTACACGGCAGACTCTTTCTGATAGTTTGACTGTTTATTCCAATGCCGAGAGTTCTTTGAGACGGATGGGGCTCTGGTTGTGTGGGGTGTGTTTTATGACCCGTACTGTTAGAGCTAGATGTCGGCATAATCGGGGTGATATTGTGGAGCATCCGGGGTGTGTTGATGGCATTTACACCTTCCATATTCATGGTATTCCGAGACCTTTGGCTCCTTCTACTTCGGTTTCTTCTGATGATAGTGTAGAGCTCGTTCAGTGGTCTATATCTTCGCTGGATCGTTTGCTATCTTTAGGCCTTCGCACCGTCAAATCTATTCCTCCTAAGTGTCGTCTTGGGTTTGCTCGGGCTTTGAAAGGGGCCTTGGATGCGGTGGTTGATGCCCCTAGTGATCTCTCCCGCTGGGTTCGGTTGCTTGTTCTACCCCTTTGTTTGCTCAGGACTTTTGCTCCTCGGAGTAATCATGAGTGTCGGACAGCTATTCCGCGTCGGATCGGGAGGAGTGTATTGCCGGGCTATACTTGCTTGGGGACACCGGGGGGGGTTTGCGGTTATTCACGAGTGTTTTGATGAGGGTCCTTCTTCCTTTTCTGTGGATGAGGAGCTGGATTTGAGTGAGCTTAACCTCCGCCAATGTCGGCGGAAGATTTCGATGGCCATTATCTGGCACTTTGTGTACGAGTGCTTTCATCCTGCGGGGTCGCCCCCTACTCCGATGCCACTCTCGTGGCCTTGCGTGAGAAGCATCCTGTTGCCCCGCCTCCTTCTTTGCCTCCTCTGTCTGGGGATCATCATCCTCTGGTTGCCTCTTCGGCCGTGGTATTGGATATGATTAGGAGCTTCCCTCGTGGCACTTCCTGTGGGAGGGATGGTTTTCGTGCCCAGCACCTTATGGATTGTTTGAGTGGCGCCGCGTGGTCATTTTTCGAGATGATTTGATCACTTCTATTAATAGGGTGGTTAATCTTTTTCTTGAGGGCCGTTGTCCTCTTCCTCTGGGTGAGTACATTGCTAGCGCTCCTCTCACGCCACTCGTTAAACCGGGTGGTGGGGTTCGTCCTATTGCTGTTGGTACGGTTTGGAGACGGCTTGTCTCCAAGGTTGGTGCTTCTATGGTTGGTCCGTCCTTATCTTCTTATTTTGATGGGCTTCAGTTCGGGGTTGGGGTGTCTGGTGGAGGAGAGGCTATCTTGCATGCCTTGAACCGGCTTGTTGAGGATCGGGGGACTCAGGTGGGGCTTTCTATGTTGCTGGTTGATTTCCAGAATGCGTTCAACCTTGTTGATCGTTCGACCATGCTTCAGGAGGTCCGCCGTCGTTGCCCGGCCCTTTCCCGTTGGGTGGAGTTTTGTTATTCCAGCCCGGCCCGCCTTTTTTATGGGGAGCACTGCTTGTGGTCTTGTCAGGGTGTTCAGCAGGGCGATCCTTTGGGCCCTTTGCTTTTCGCTTTGGTTTTGCATCCGTTAGTTTGCAAGATCCGGGACACTTTTGACCTTACTTTGCAGGCTTGGTACTTAGATGATGGTACCATCGTGGGTGATACTTTGGAGGTGGGGAAGGTTTTGGACTTGATTATGTTGGATGGCCCTAGTTTTGGATTACATCTTAATGTCTCCAAGACGGAGCTCTTTTGGCCTGTTGAGGATCCACGGAGTCGGCTTCCTGGGGTTTTCCCCACTTCTATTTCTCGGCCACTGCGCGGTGTTACAGTTTTGGGAGGACCTGTCAGTACTTGTCCTGGGTTTAGCAGTGAGATTGTGGCGACGAGAGTAACTAAGACCATTGAGCTAATGGACTTGGTTGCGAGGATTGAGGACCCGCAATGTGAGTTGCTTCTTCTTCGAGCTTGTATTGGTATTTCTAAGCTCTATTTCTCCCTTCGTACTTGCTCCCCTAGTGTTTTTGGGTCTGTCCATCTTCCTTTTGATGCCGCTCTGCGTTCTAGCTTGGAACGTATTGTCACCGCGTCGGGGCCGGGCTTTGGGGATTGGCAGTGGCGCCTTGCTACATTCCCTTTTCATCTCGGCGGTCTTGGTGTCTATGCGGCGGGAGATGTTTTATTTTATGCTTTTATTGCGTCCCGCTTGCGATCTGGGTTTGCGGCTAACCTCCTCGGCCCTTCCGGTATTGTAGCCGCTGCTGGCCCGCTTTTGATGATGCCGCAGTGTTTTTACTGCGACTACGTGTTCTCGTATATTAGGTCACCCTAGTGAAATTGCGCCCCAAATTTATGAAGAAATTGGCGTACATTTATTTCACGACGGTTCTTTCCGCCTCGAGTCTGTTTTCTCTTTGACACCGCGCCACTTACTTTATGGCGATCTCGGCAGGTTCTCACTCCTCTGATTGGTTACGTGCGGTTCCTATCTCGGGGTTGGGGCAGACTATGAACGGGAGGACTTACCGTAGTGTGTTTGGGTATCGTCTGGGTGTTCCGTTATTCACGGTATCTAGGCCTGTCCCCGCTTGCTCTCGGGTTTTTTCTTGGGATGTTTTTGGGGACCACGCTGTTTCTTGTCTCTTGACGTCATGGGCGTTAAACATCGGCATAACCTTGTCCGGGACACTCTTTTCGACATCTGCTATAGATCTGGTATTACTGCGGGAAGGAGGTTGATATCGGTTTGGTTGATGGGCATGGTGGCTCTCTTCGTCTGCGGATTTATTGCTTTATTCTTGGGACAGGCGTGATGTGTGCGTCGACCGACAGGTTCTTCACCTTTGACTCGGACCGGGTTGGCGATTTTGTGCTTGGGCAGGGTTGTCGCCGATGATCTTTCTCGGCGAAAGTGTGCTAAGTATGGGGATTTGTGCGCGGTAGCGGGCTATGGTTTCCTACCTTTCTCTTTCTCTTCACTTGGGGAGCTGGGTTCGGATGCTGTTGCCTTGCTCAAGCGGATCCAGAAATTCTCGGTATCTCAGGATGCGGGGGCTCGGGTGGCCGCTTACATTTTTACTAGACTTAGCTTTGCTATTGCTAAGGGTGTGGGAGCCCAGATTGTCTCTCGGCTCCCCACCAATTTCATGTAAACTTTTATTTTTATTTTAATGAAAGCTGCGCGCATCCCTTCATAATAATAATAATAATAATAATAATAATAATAATAATAATAATAACAATAACAATAACAACAACAACAAGAACAATAACAATAACAATAACAATAACAATAACAATAACAATAACAATAACAATAACAATAACAATAACAATAACAATAACAATAATAATAATAATAATAATAATAATAATAATAATAATAATAATTAAGTTAAATTAATTTAAGTTAATTT
>NW_027413484.1:0-35556 GCF_048544455.1 Silene latifolia | reverse complement strand
TTTTTGAAATATTTTGAAATATTTTATTTTCTAAATCGTTTTAAGTTTTCCGACGTAAAGTTGTACACAAACTGTCGATCATACGCCGCGATTCCAAAACATGTTATAGTCCGATAATCATCGGGAGTTTGCTGGAGTCTCAACAGATACTGGGTATCTACAAGAGCAAGAGGTTTCTTCCGGAGTTAAGTAACGTCATTGACTGGGTTTAGGCTGTACACGGTGCATTGGCCGTGATAATGAGTTAAGGTGAGGACCGGATATCAACTCGGGTGTGCAGCTGGTGATTTTATAAGGCCAATGGTTGATTCCTCGGTGGTGATCATTTGTGTTGGAGGGGGATATTTGTTGGGTAATACCCAATTAATCCAACACAAGTTATACAAGGTTTTAATTAGAAATGTTACTTGCGTTCAAGATGCACAATTAACATTTTGGAGTTAAATGAATATGAATTCATTTGTTTTTACAATTACGTAAAAACATATGAATGTGATTAATTTATTCATGGGTAACGTGAGAAGTGATTTTATTATTATAAAATCTAACGCTTTTTCACATGTTATATAAAGGATGAGAATTCCTTTGGAAAATAGATCTCACAACAAATACTTCCTCCATTCAACTCCACTCTACCTATTTCTATTTTCTACACTATTCACGAGTGCACATTCATTCTCGATTTTCTCTCAATATATAAGTGAAAATATATTCATGTGAGATCTTGTTTGATTCGTCTTTACGAGTACATTAAAAATATCTAACTTTTATAATTTTTGCAAATACGTAGCTAACGATATTTACCGCGTAAAACACGCGTTGATAAACGTGAAAAAGCAAAGTGGTAGAGTTGAGTTGAATGGAGGAAGTATCAAACAAGGTGACTTAGCTTGGTAGAAAATAGCAAGTCGGGTTTGAGGGTGAGAAGCAGTAAAACGAGTATTTTTATACAATAATTTAGAAGGTTACTCTAGGGGTGATATTAGTGGCATTGACTAATATTACTGGAGGGCTAGAGATTGTTATCTTATATTATTGTGGGTTTCGAATTGGTATTAATTCGAGACGGTTACGTTGTACTGGTACTATATTATTATAGTGGATTCTAGTCGATTTGGCTAGTGGGTTTTACTTCCGGTTTGGAAGGTTTTGCCCTGGGTTCGACCCTAAATATTGTCTCATCTTATTATTGCTTACATTTATTTACTTTTACGGTTTACTTGTCGATTGGTTGCTTCTGTTGCATGTGGGAGATTGGCGCTAATTTCCCAACACAATTTGTTCCTCCCAGGGTTTGAACCCTTGACCTCAAGGTTACATACCATCTTCTCTACCATTGAACCACTTCTGTTTAGTGTTTATTTAAATATTAGAATATAATATATCTTATCATAAGAGATATTATTTATTTTTATTTACAAAGTACATTTATTTCAAATTTAAATATTTCAGAAGAAAGTTTAAAATAAAATACTAATTTTTAAACTAAAAAAATTATTAAAATTAGTTATTTTTTTATTTTTTGGGAGGAAAAAAAATCCGTAATAAAAAAATGTGGTTTAAAATAAAAAATAATGTATCGAAAAAAAATTTGTGCCCCCTTTCGATAAATTCCTGCGTCCGCCCCTGCTTGAGATCGTATGTTAGATAATTTGAGCCCAGGTAACTTTTGCAAGATCTTCCTGAAAGTTGCTATCTATAGTTCAATGCACATTTTGCCGAATCTGAGTAATGTTATTTTTGTTAGTTAGTTTGTATATGTGCTCACCAATAGATTTGTCACAAAATCTCATTGAAGATTTTACGATATCCGTCACAGCATTACGGATACGCTTCCTCTCACAAATGTTCATTGAGAGGTGAGTGGGAAAAGCACGTGGGGGTTCTGCCACTGTCCCCTCTCCCTTTTGTGAGAAATCGCAAAAATGGCGGGATTAGCCACAAAGAAGACTAGCTGTAGATTTTTATACCCTATTGAGGAATTCAAGTTAAAGCCGTAATTTGTTTGTATCTGTTTAATAGTATAACTAACTTGGATTCTTATGAGCCCTCTTGTTCATTATCATCACCAGATGCCTAGTTATAATAATACTCTGTGTCTATTAACCCGTCCTCATCTAGTCATCTGAAAGCTAACTTTCCTGTGTCTTTTGCCTAATTTTTATGACGGAAAATTTAATATTTATATTTTATGAATACAAATGCTTTAACAAGACAACAGAATCAAAATATTATGAATTTACCTCTTCTTTTGGGCAGTTGGCAATGTTTTGGGGAATGCTATCGTTGTTGTTAGTAGGACATTATAATGATATTTGGGTTGGAACATGGACTGAGAGTTTAAGACTTTTCATTGAATTATTTGTCAATCTTATTTTACTGCCACTCCTCTCCTATGTGAAGTTAGATGGACTGCTATTTGTCAATTGTTTGTGAATTAGTAGGTACATTTCCATGAAAAATGAATGGCGATTAAAGAATCTTGTTGTGATTTATAGCTTTATGCTTTAATATCTTCATTCTTTCCATTATTCCGATGAAAATGAGTAAACCACTCTTACGCTAACTTCAATCCACCTACTTGGCACATATTTAAAGCCTCATGTGAGTCCTTTGTTTGCCAATTGAACCTTTCCATTACAACTCTGAAACTCTTGTCAATTGATAAAGATTATGCCTTCAGCAATTATTAGCTTATTTAGTTCACTTGTTGTTCAGATTACAAGGCAACTTTGGAGTGTTAAGCGATTTGTGAATTTATTACTCTCAAAGTTCAGGTAAATAGATAACTGTTTTATGTGTAATGTGTTGGGTTAGTTTAAAGTTATGCATTATAATGGATGTGAATAATGTCGTGATTGTATATACTATATACACATATGTTATTGACGTCTTTTAGTCTTTATACACATTTGGATGCACATTATTGACATAAAATCTCTTATATGATACTGCACCAAACCTATAATCAGATGTGAAAGCATATTGCTTTTCTTGAAGAAATAAATTTGATGATTGTTTCTCTAATTGTGTGAACTAGTAGGGGTATGTCATATGACTTGTTTGTTAAGAAAATAGCCTGCTATTGATTTTATACCTAACCTGACACACTTCAATCTCTATTTATGAGAGTATTATGGCCATTCAATTACGAATTTTATGACTTTTAATATTGATTAATTTGGCTTGAAAAGTGTAACTCTGTTACTTTTAATATTGCATACTGACAAGTGAGAATAGTACGAGTACTTATTACTGCGTGTTTTTTGTTGGAGTAAGTGTCCTCAACAATAGTGCGATCACATAATTAAATCTCATAATAAGAATACATAAGGGATGATTCTTTATATAGTCAACTGATCAACATTAATCGGTAATGATTGGCTAATTAGAGTTTGACATTACTTGTCGTTTGATTTTACTGTGGTGATCAGTTGATCCCTTAAGGTCACACCTATAAGACAATTTCCTTAATAGAAAAGTTAATTAATTGTATATCGATACAAATTAATTAATTCCTTAAATTGAACATATTATATTTGTGAATGAGAATTTTGTATCTTATTGTAATATGATTAAATGAGATTTATTTTAGTAATTAAAATGTTATATTACTAAAAATTGATTAATGTTTATGAAACAATTGAGATAAGAATTGTTAGTTAGTTATAATTACAAAATGTTGTAGATTGTATTAACTAAATTCAAAATCACCCATTTTACATACATGTTATTATGAATTACTAGTCATTTTGTTAAATGATATTTATTTGATATGAAATGATATTTAAATTGTTAAATATGCATTAAAATATCTAATGACATGTTACATGCTACATGACATACCAAGTTACAAATGACAAATTGCAAAGATAAAATGGAGTCCATTTTAAGTGGCTAAAACCGGTTTATGTAGGGGTTAGTGGGTGATTATTTTATGCTAAATGGAACATAATGATGACCCTATTGTATGAAAGATACCTACACCTATGTAGCAATTACTCTTCCCTAGCAATTAAAACCCGGTTCCCCTCACACAACAAAAGAGGAAGTTGTTCTTATTTTGTTGATCATTTTTTTTATACAAAAATGATCTTATCTCCTTCTCTCACAAGAAAAACCATAAAAATAGTTTTATGTTAGCTTGTTCTTAAAATCTAATATTACATAATATTACTAAGTCTAGTAATAAGAATATTAGATCTATCATTTAAGGTTTACTACTAACTTCTATAAAATATTATTAAAAGGCTAGCTTAAAAATGCCACGTAGACAATGTCACGTGGGAAGAAAAAAAGCCACGTACACAATAACAATGTGACTTGACAAACTAATATAACATGGATTACCAATTTATTATTATATTGTATTAATTTAATTCACTTATTTTCTTTAAAAATCCATCCATATTCCATTAGCTTTAAACTTAATTAATTAAAAATAAACTACAATAAAAAAATACGGAGTAACTATAAGTTATAATTTCAAGATATTTCATATGGAGTAGTATTATATGTATTGGAAATAAAAAAAAACTGAATACATAAGAAATTAAGAACGAAGAACAATAAATGAAGTTAAAAACAAAAAAAATTATATTGTCACTAATTCACTACTTTTTTTTTTTGAAAGGCACTAATTCACTATTGTTGTTACTAAAAAAAAATATAATATAACTTTGTTGTATATAGAAGATGTTTTACAAAACTAATTAATCAACAAATGAGTATTAAAGATCATATAAAATATTTTCTGAGGAAAATATAAAATATATGGAAAAGAAAATATTTATTTAATTTAAGTAATTTACAAACAAATTCTGCAATTACTTAAGTGAAATTAAACACTAATAATAGAATTTTAAAAGGGTAGTAATACTATGTATTAGTTCATGAAATTATTTCACGTAATAGATAAGGTTTTGTAAAAAAAAAATTGCATTGTTAGGGAATATATTTAGTAAGTAAAACAAAAATAATTATATTTATAATTTTGTGTTCATGGTGAATTTAAATGAGACCTTCTCCATTTCACTTTTATTGTTTAATTATCCTATAAAATTTATTCCAAATTAATTGTTTTTTCAAAATTTAGTATGATAAATGACTTAACTATCAGTATCTATACACTATAATAAAAGGCAAGATGAGTAGTTTATTATTTGACGTGTGTCATGTTAAGCAATTTTAAGTGCCACATTTTATGTTATTTTTCTTTACATTTTATTAGGAATAGTAAGAGACTATTAGTTGGTATGTATAAATTATGACACAATGAATTATCATAATTAAGTTTATTAGTGAAATTATGATACAATGAATTTGTATAATTAAGTGTATTAGTGGTGACTTTTCAGTTGCTCACTGAGTTTGTATAAATACCTTCTCATAGAGAAATAAGAGAACTAAGCAAATACAAAATCAATATTGTAATTCTTTAAAGTCACACACATTTTTATATCACTCATCCTTCATTCTCCATGGGTCATGTGAAATGTACATTGAAGACAAACATTCCATTCGCCCCCATTTTATTATGCTTTGAAAATCAATGGTTCAATTTCATATAAATTTTGGATCTCAAAGGCGCTACATTGCTACTTAAGTTTAAACTTTTTACTTTGTTTGCATGTTGATTTCTCCTGATTGTTCATAGTTTTCATAGTATAAAGCCACAAATTCAAAAAATTAATATTTAAATTCTGCGTAAAATAAAAAAGTTCAACTTCATAGTTATGAAGTCAAATAACCAACTCTGGTTCCTTCCTTGCTAATCTCTAAATCACGTGATTATTAGTATTTGTAATCTGCTTATAAGGTGATTAACTTGCTTACATGTATTGTTTTGTTGACATGCAGGTAGTACGTATAGATTATGTAATTGAACAAGCCAATATGGAAGATGTTGTGCATTCATTAAGTAGTTTGATTTACATTGCTAAGACAAATTTGACCAATTTCAAGATTCCGACAGATTTGCAGTATGTGATTAGTTACAACAATTGTTTGGTTTGAAACGTGATGTAGAATACTCGGTTGTTACCCTACAAAGTAATCAAATACAATGAAAAATGCGTATGTATATGACTTGAGGCAACAAGTTACATCATCATGTTTAGAATGTTACGTACATTATAACTGTAATAAAACTCAAATTCACAAGATAGTCCACCAAAATGAATTTAAGTTTGCATACTTTGTCATTAACATAAGAATTTCCATGTAAATAAAACTTTGTGTTCCTTCTTTGTTTATAATGTCATCACATTAAGTACACGTCGATTTACTAACAAAAAAGTACATTTCGACTTCGCAACCCACTTTGAACAAACATATACATGAATAAGTTTTAAGAAGGATTATACTCTCTATTAACTAACCCACTTCTCAAACTAAATTATTCCCTATTTTAAATCTTACCATAACATGGATTATTTCATAACATGTGTCGACCATTTTACATTTTATCTTAAAATCTTTTATTGATAGTTGAAAAAAAAATTTGGTCTCCATTTTCTTTCCCCTTCATTAAATATTCGTATCAGAACAAAGTTTTAAAAAAGCGTCTTGATAAAACCCGTGCATTGCACGGGTCACAAAACTAGTTATCTGGTTAATAAGATTAGTGGTATTAAGGGATTGTTTTGGGTGCAACTAAGAGGAGGCATTCTTCTTTGGATGCTTGAAGTTTTGGAGGATCATCAAAATATGTTCTAGCTCAAGATCAAGTGTAGGAAGGAGTCCTACACTTGTGCCCAAATTTCGGTTCACATGCATGTAAGTAGGAATCGATTTTTCCTTTTTTTTTTTGTTCCTTTTATCATGCATGCAACTAGATCCAAATGAACATAAATTATGAGTAATTTATTTTATGATTATATGAGTCTAATAAGGGTTAAAGAATCTAACAATTGGTATCAGAGCTTTGGTGTTGCATGCATATCATTTTATGATTTTTTATGAGTTATTTGATAACAAAATAAAAATTAAAAATTTGTGACATATAAGATAAGCCACGAAATTTTGATGCATGTTATAAATTCTGGTTCTAAAATATTTGTAGGTCATTTTGATGATTTAAGGATGATTATTGCTTATTCTAATGATTTTTAGTGAAATAATTACATTTTATTGAGTAAAATAAACTTTTATTTTCTAAAAATAGTTAAACTTTACCTCTAGTCATGAAATTTTAGTATGACCTCACATGAATATTTTACTTATTGTATGTAAAATTTCGGATCATTGTGATAAGTTTTGCATGTTTTATGATTTTTATATGATAAAAATAAAATAAATGGAGGTTGAATGACTAAAAATAGTTAAACTTCATAAAAGGCCACGAAATTTTAATATGTTGTCACATACATATTTTACAGATTGCGTATAAAATGTGAGATAAATAGGATTTATTTTGCATGATTTATGAATTTTTAATATAAAAATGACATAAATAGTGACTAATTTTAGCAAAAATAGCTAAAATAAAATTTTTCGCATGAAATTTTTACATAATATTTTATATATTATAAAAGCATCAGATCTAAAGTTGCATGATTAATTTCAATGATTTAGTATGTTTATTGATTTTTATATGATAAAATCGATAAATAGCAACTTTATTAGTCATAAAAATTAAATCAAAAGTTTTGGTTGAAATTTTGATATTTCCAGGTTCTGGAAATTATTTAAGAATGTTCAAAATTTTGATTTTGATTTTTTCATATTTTTTATGTTTAATTTGGAATTAAATGGTAAAAGTTATGATTTATGCGATTTATTTAAGAAATAAATTGAAAATTATTTTCTGGGCAAATTTTATTAAATTTTTGAAATCTTGGTTATATTCCAGTATATGCAAAAATGTGATTTCAAAATTTTTCAAATTTTTTATGATTTATTGGGAATTATTTCATAATTATTATGATTAAAAGAAGTTTAAATAAGCAATAATACAAAACCAAGTTGAATATTATCAAATATTTAGTGAAGACTAATTTTTGAGTCCTTATAAGGTTAGGATATTTAATTTGGGCTTATATTTGATTTAAGTTTTGATTTGTGATTTTAATAAGTTATTATCACGCATTTCCATAAAATCGGATTATATAAGATATAAGGTTTAAGTAGGGCGATTTGGCACATTAATTTGGCATGTTAGACACATATATTTATGCTTCATATTTTATTTATGAATGTCATATTTTATTTATGTAATTTTGAATTATGTAATTTTATCTTAGTATGGCCTTAGATTTAATCGGTATTACCCGTAATGAAAGGGATTACCGATTCGGTTGTAATTTTAATGTGATCTCGTATCACTTTTATTTTTACTAGATTCTTTTTACAAATGTATAATAGAAATGCTATGTAATTTTATTGTTATTTGTAATTCCGGAGTTCCTTCCAGACGGTGCCAATCGGAAAGACGTTCCGATCAAGACGGAGTCCTTGGGAAGCGTGCCACTTGAAGTTCAAGGGACCAATGGAGTTGGTTTTCGAATTTGTAAATAGAATATTAGATTTTCTATTTTAGGAAAGCCATACTAGGAAATTTATTTATTGTTTTGCATTTTTTCTTTATATGTTTGCATTCATTGCCAAATCGCCATAAACTAAACATGCATATTATATCGAGTATTCGACCGTATAAATTATAATTATCGTTAGTTCAACATTTAGTCCACTTAAAATTTGATAGATAATAAATTGACACGGCCTTACACATTTTAAAGATTGAGACATAGCCTTACCAAATAGTAGGAACCCATGAGTCTCAATTTCATAAGGGGTACAATACGATTTTTCCGGGGTGCTTTCTATTGACGTTGGGTAAGTGGGGTAATAATTAGTTATTACACTTTGAAATTTGGTTGATCTCAACGGAAGTATTAGCGACCATAGCCGCAATAGGTCCGGGGTAAAGATGAACTTAACGTAATTTCATCGACCGAGAGTTCTAAGTGTAGAATCGGTTAAAGAGTTAACTCACCAAGTCATATTAGTTAGGTTGTAGAGGGCCCGTTGGCTCACAATCGAGTTAATATGGATTTGGATCTCGGAATCATTTATATAATTGGGTGGAGGTCATTATATAAATGCTAAAACATACTAAAATGTTTTAAATTTAACGATGAATGTTTCTTCCCACTATTTCGTTGTTTTATGTTGTTCTTTATCATTTCTCCTATTAATATACGATATCAATTCGATTGTAACACGAGTCTCCGCTAAACCACTATTACTAACGACAAATAGAATCTCTTTCTAAATCCTCAAATGAACCGTTTAAATAGGGCATGGACTAGTTCCATAGGAATCGTTCTATTCCATAGAACTCCATAGGAATTGTCCTATGTCATATAAGATTAGCATCTTTAAATTCCTTACATACCTATGTATATGAAATCTCTTATGAAGAAGAATAAATAGAAGTAGTAATTAGTCAAAATATGTTTTGATAATTCTTCTATGCACCCACGGTTCAACGACCTTATAGCTCAAACTAAAAACTTGTCATCAAGTGCTTAAATAGTTAAGAACATGACAATGTTAACATAAATTGGTAAATCGATTTGTAGAAATCATTGTGACCAAATACCACAAACACTTCAAGTAGTTGACCCAAATGAGGGATTAACTAGGAATTAAGTGAAGAAGAGCTTCATCAAGTGAGAATTCTTAGAAGTAAGTAGGAGCTATAAGAAGACCGCATTTATCTTAAATCGTTAAGGATAGAACGAGGTTCAAGAGAGAAGGTGTTGGACACTAAACTAGATACAAACCCCAAATTAGTAAAGATCAAATGAGTTGGGTGTATGACCCCATAGACACTTTATAAGAGAATGGAACCAAGGTGGTTGCCAATTCATCCATAGACATATAAATGTTATAGTGTACTAGATCTAGTTTTCGATTTAGAGATGTACCTCAGTAATTGTTATAATGTACACTAATTCTAAATAAGAATATAATTCGAGTTTTGCACAATTGGTAAAGGGTTTTACCATTATGCAGTTAAAACAAACATTGTACTCTTACATACCACGATTAGGTTTATGGTTACACCATACTAATCAAGGTGATTATATGCTAAACTAGAATTAAATGTCATATATATCATATAAGATTCAAGTTGGTGATCCCAATTATTTCTCATTTCTCGATTGAAAGTCACATTTAGAAAACTAGTTTTGACTAGTATCCCACGTCATTTGATTAGGAATCTCATGGAATGTGCGAATCTTGTATTCAAAGCAAGATGATTCATGACTTTTGTTGAAGAGAATATTGAATAGAATAAGTTATTTGACCTATTTACACCATGAAGTGTATGGTCGAATACAACTTCAATGAGAAAAGGTTACTATTACTTCGTCTCTTTTATCTACCAACTAGGTTGATACTTGGTATCTACCTAATGAGGTAATAAAATAAATTCATTGAATAAGTCCAATAAATTCTTTACATGAAGTATCGAAACCTAGAGATTATATAATCAAAGTATTAGTACTTTGTTAAGGTTGGAAAAATAAAGTAATGACTTTGATTTACACCAAATAGAGTGTGATATAGTATCACAAGATCACTTTCATAATCACACCCTATAAAGATAAGGTGTGTTATAAGGATACAAAGAATCCTATACGATATGATTGAATCTTTACTATAAAGTTGGAAGTAGTTCCTATCACAATTTGTCTAGTATTTATTTATTCCACTAAAACAAAACATAGTTAAAGCAATCATGTACAATTCATATATGATATGATTAGGCATGGTACCTAAGTTGTAGCTGTTAGGTTCATATACCTATTATTAGACTCCTCTAATAGTGAAATAATTAACTTGTTAATTATATGTTCTTTAGATCTACTGCATGCATAACAAAATGAAAGATTTATAAGAAAAACAATGTTCCTTACATTGTTATATGGTTCGAAATATATGGGCACAAGTAAGGTCACCTTCCTTCACTTGTTCTTGAGCTAAATGTGATGGATGATCCTCCTAAGACTCCAAGTATAGAAGCCACTCCAATAAATTGCACCCAAGATTAATCCCAAAAATTCCTACTAATATTAACTAGATATGTAGTAGAAATGTTCCCTTAATATTACTAATATTTCTAGTATTACTACTTCTAGTAATAGATTGGAGAGTATTAGTATTGTAGAGAGTTTGTTGCAATAGCATGTGAGGGAAAAACAAGAGAGAAAAACAACAAAAGCACTAACTAGAAAATGAGCAACTAATGCTCTCTTTTAAGGCCAAAAAACCGGTGGCCTCTACCCTTGAAGGGAATCTTATTGCTTTTGTTTTTACTCCTTTGTTTAGGCTAGGTAGTATATTGTAAGAGTAGGTATCATTAAAGCTAGTATGTAATGTCACTTTCATGCTTTAATCAAAAACCAACAATGACAAAAGAGCATCTTTTGCTCTTCTTATTTGGCCGAAATATTGGACCTATTTTGGTCCATTTTTGCCTTTTGTCATTTGTCCCACAAATGCTTATAAGTCATATGTTTAATAATCTTACATATTTAATTATTAATGTAATCATTTAACACTTAAATATTACAATTAATAATATAATATACACTCCACTTTTTGAGTAGTATACTACCATTATATCAACATATAATGGGTCCCATAATTACTAGTTAGTTAAAATTACAACTTCTTGTAACTTTAAATAACTAATTACCACTACCTCTAAACTCATATAATACCTCAACTAATTTAGTAATTTAACACTTAATCACTAAATTAAATCTTATTTAATCACATTACAATAAGACGCAAAATTGCACTCCCATAATTAAGGAATTAATTAATCTATATCGTATACAATTAATTAAATATCTATTTGGGCCTCATCCTATAGGTGTGACCTAAAGGGATCAACTGACCACCACCGTCACACGACAGTAATGTCAAACTCTAGTTAACCAATCATTACCGATTAATGACGGTCAGTCGACTATATAAAGAATCATCCCTCACGTATTCTTAGTATGAGATTTAATTATGATATTTAAATCATGTGATTGCACTATTGTTGAGGACACATTTCCCAACAATCTCCCACTTGTCCTCGACAAGTGTGCGTCACCAATTCTCTTGTCCTATTACAATCTCCCACTCAATGCAAGGTGTCTTGCAGGTCGTACTTACATTTGATCATATCTTGAGTGGTTTTCTCGACCTGGAGATTAACTGTTTGACCGGAATTATCTATCATAGATGCCTTCCGAGCGTGGCCACGCATTTCCAGTTAACTACTACTCGAGTGGCCTTGAGATTTCAAACAACCCTGACATGGGGTGGACAATTCCTATCGCCCTATTCCCTTCGTTCAGCCACAGTCCATCATAACCCAAAATATACCCAGTTTGACCTCATTTACGAAATCGTAGAGTATAAATCAAAGCTAATCAGAAGTTGTGCCAACTTGGGCAAATAGTCTCTAGTCAAAAGAATTGACTCATAAGAATACTATAGTAGCTCTTGCCACGACCAGGCTTTATGAATTACCAGAACTCTATAAGCGGTCACTGCTTGACAGAGTGTCCCATACAATCTGCCTATGTGATCGACTAGTCATCCCATATGACTCTATGGCACTTGAACTTGCCATCAATCGCATCACACTCTAGTCACTTCGAGACGTCACCTCATATAAGTAACTAGGGGCGAATACCATGTCAATCCAGTTCACTTTAATGGGGTTCAATTTGTTCTCAACAACCCATTCGGATACGACAAGGTAATGGGTGAGTTTAATGAAACTCAAACGATAAATGTGATTATCACATATGAATAGTTAATACACTATTACTACTTCATATTCTATAACCTTTAGTGTATTATTAACACTAGTTAAAATGCAATACAAGCTTGGCAAGTGGATATACCCGATATCCATATATTCCAACTTTATTAATTGCTACTTCCTTCCATTCAATGGCATCTCTAATGACATGAATTTATCAAAGTATGTGTCTAGACTTCTTACTAGACATGGGCTCTTTAATTTGAAAGATGCTCCCACTGTTATCACATAACTTGTGATAAAGTCATTTGTGGAGGGATTCACTCTTAATCCCCACGTTGACCATTTAATCACTATTTACTTAGATTCCTTTTGTAGAATTTGTAATGCGCGAAAGTAAAACACTTTTCTTAGTTTCTTACTCCTAAGTCAATAAGATATCCTAGGATTTCAACAAATCCCTTAAAGTTTGGAAACTAAAGTTTGTGTAACACATCAACACCTAACTTAGTTTGTCATCCAAACATGTGAACGAATCCTTAATTCTTCTCAAGAATCTCAAAGATGTTCTTTAAGGCTTTCACAAGCCATAATGTGGGAATTATCCCTTTAATTGACTTATTGTGCTCTCAGCATATATCACATCATGGCACGTGCGTCTGTTGGCATACATGATCATTGTAATGGCGGAAACATTAGAATTCGATTTCATGTGATCAACAACTTAATAGGTTCAGTGAATGACTATGACTCCATCATAGTAATTCTACTTCCATCAACATGAATAGCCTATTTGACTTTGTTGTTGTACAACAGATGTGAAATATCTTATCCTCATAAGATTCTCAACTCTATGCCAATATTCTCTCACATAGATTCAAAATCTAGAATACTTTGCATCCCTTTCCAAGTCTCCCAATTACTCTTGCCAGAAGAGAGCATTGGTACATTATTCTCAATATGTTATCAACATATAAGACATGGAGAAAAAATTCTAGCTCCCACTTAACTTCATGTATATCATGATTCTTCAATCATATGAATGAAACAATTCACTATAATCACATGAACGAAAAGTATAATCCTTTAATGCTTGCTTAAGATCATTCTAAGATCACTTAAGAAAGCTACGCATAATATGTTAGGATTCTTAGATCTTTATCTAAGATTTTGTGTTTCAAACACTTCCTTCTCTAAATTCCCATTTTAGAAAAGCGAATTCTATTTGTCATTCTTCATTAAAATGAAATGCGGCAATTCCTAACACAATTTATCTTGATCAACATCTTCATGTAAATCTTATGCATTTATGTACTGTAAAGCTCTATTTACTTTTGAGGAGACCCTCGCCTTAAAGTAAATCTACTCTTGAGTAACAATTTTCGGATTGTAATGCTTCGGCTCGTATGTAACAAGGACATGATACTATCACTTTCACAAAGTAATATTTTTAAACAATAAGACATGTGCGATAAACTCCCACTGAACTATACTTCCATTCTATCTTCATAGACAATAGTTCAATACCAGCTCCCACTCTATAATTCTATTACTTTCACAAAGTAACATTTCAACTATAAGAGATGTTTGTGACGATTCTATCTACTCCCACTCTATCTCTCAGAAATACATCTATCTTCTTGAGAGATAGCTTTGTGAGTCACAAATATATATATTTAACGGAGTATTAGGAGTTTATCTAGACTATGTATTAGCATTCAAAAGGCCATCCTAACATGGCAGCTTGATTCATGTAATTTGACAGTCTGATTCATGTCATATGGTTTAATAGACTCTCTATTCTAGGTATCTCTAGGTTGACCCTCCAGATTAAAATAAAAAATCCCCAAAAGTGAGTTCAACAACTCGACCGACTCATATTAGAATGATCTTATGGGTAGTGACACAAGGTCATAATCCATCTTTAATAAATCAAATCTATTACTTAGATTTTTGACACTACGATCGGATCGTAATGCTTTAGTACTTTGTTCAATTGGTTCTCTACATCATTTAGAAATTTCTCAAATCTCTTAAATGCTTCACTTTATATTTGATTGAGTAAATATGCCCATATCTACTTAAATCATTGGTAAAAAGTGACGAAGTAGTCATAAATTCTCCTTGCAGCAATGCTCATTTGACCACATACATCGGCATGTATTAGTCTTAACAAATCACTTGCTCGTATTCCTTTACCACTAAAGGAAGTACGAATTATATTGCAAAGGAGACAAGATTCGCATATTCCATATGATTAGAAATCAAATGGTTCAATAAATCTAGTCGACACTAGCCTTTAATGCGTTTCTCTTTTACGTAACCAAATTGAAAAATCAAATGTACAAATCATTTGGATTACTAGTTATGAGTCTTTTGGATCGTATTATGTAGATATCATTGCTTGAGTTGGAAGTGTCTAAAACTTGTATATCATAAAGATAAGTAACATGGCTCACATCCATGTTTAAATTCAATAAATACAACAATTGTCATTGACTACAAAATATAAATCCTTTCATGTCTCACATAGAAATGGAAATAATGTTTTAGACTAAGTGGGTACATAATAACAATTATGTAAATTATAACTCAAAGCTATTTGCTAAAATAAGTATATAAATTTCTCTTGAAGTGGCGGCTACCCGAGCTCCATTTCATTGTTGGCGATCCACATCACCCTTGTTTAGCTTTTCCACATTTCCAAGTCCCACTTGGAGTAATAAGTCCAACTTTAATATCTTCCAAATACTTGGGGCAATTTCGCTTCTAATGGCCCATGACATTACAATAATGACATTCCTCATAGGATTTGGCACCCTTCTTGGTCTTGGTCTTGGTTGTAATACTCCGTATTTATATGTCTTGGAGGTACTCTATCGAGTAGCCCTTACTCTGTCGAGTAAGGGCAAGTTGCGAAGTTAAATAGTTTCTGACCTGTTGGGCACTCGATCGAGTAGCTGGGGCACTCGATCGAGTAGGGGGGTACTCGATCGAGTACCTTGGGTACTCGATCGAGTGTCCCGGTTTTATGGGTTTTTCTCGGGTTTTGTTAATTACGCGATTTAGGTATTTAAACATATTCGTCTTTGTTCTAAATCACTTTTTACAAAACCTAAAACCTGTTTAAGAGAGAAAGCAACTGGTTCTTCTTCCTAATCGCGTTCTTGACAATTCCCGGAGTTCAGACGGTCAGTTTGTATCGTAGTTCGCGTCGTTGGATTCCTTGCGTCGAGGGTAAGCTTTTAATATAATTTATATAATGTTTTGTTAAGATTGATGAAACCCTAATTTAGCAATTGGGGGTTTTTATGAGTAGTATTTGAATGGTAGCATCTATGTGTTGTATGGTAGGAGGAGAATTCGTAGAGGAGCCGTTTTGATACAAATTGTAGATACCGTCTGCGTGTTGTGCTTTCCGGTGCAGACTTCCTACTCGCATTAGTCCCATAATGGGATATTGGTAATGTGCTGTAGTTAGTTGTTTGCTATATGATTGTGATTGTGATTGTGATTGTGGTTGTGTTTGTCGATGGTTCTCGAGATGCGTTCTCGGCTGAGTGGGGTCACTTGTGGGAGTGATCTCACGCCCTAGTTTCGCCCTTCGTGGAACCCGCCACGAAAGGGGATGTGCACATTAATGGACAGGGTTATCGCTCGTACGATGAGCGGGGCTTAGGTGGGAACGGCAGCGGTCCCCCATCGGGGGCGGGGTCCAAAGGACAGTCAGTATTGAGATGATGGGAGTTGGTGTGTATGTGTGTGTGTGTGTGTGTGTGACAGTTCAGCTGTCTGTGTATCTTGTTATCGTTATCTATATTGATTGTGTGATTAGTACTGACCCCGGTGTTGTTTTGTAAACCTGCGGTGATCCATTCGGGGATGGTGAGCAGATATTGAACAGGTATAGAGATGAGTACTGGGATAGCTGGGATGGCCACGACATGACGATAGAGTCTTCCGCTGTAGTTTAGCATTTATTTATATTTCAGTTGAGAAATGATAGTTTGGAATAATGTATTGTACTTTCAGTTTGGTTTCAAGGATTGTATTTATTCATTAAACTATTTACAATAAATGTTGTTTCTGTTTTGTCTATTTGATTATCATACCTCGGGCGACCGAGATGGTGATGTCTTCATACCTGAGTGGTCCTGGTAAGGCACTCGGAGTATGGGGGTGTTACAAATGGTATCAGAGCGACGATCCTGAAACCTGTAACCAATGAACCTAATGAACATAGGGAGTCAATTAAAATGAACCCGGGGTAAAAGTTGTAGGAGCTAATGCAAAGGCTTGGGAGACGTCCTAAAGTCGCGAACTTGCCCTACAATTTTGAACCGGTCACATGGGGGGTGTATGTCAAGGTCGTATGTGTTGTTTGGTTAGCTTGTGTAAGAATGTGATGAAGTATGTGTAATTGTTGGATGTTTGAAGTAGAAGGTTGAGAATGTGAAAGAAAGATTAATGATATATGTAGACTTGTTGTTGGAGTGATAACATGTTGGATGTTTATAAGGTGGCATTTAATAACATGATATAATGATCTCGTAGATCGTATTTAAAGGATGCGTAGCATTATATGCTTAGTTATGATATAATATGTGGTTTTATAAAGTTTTTAGCATGTTAGCATATGATATAGCATGCGGGTAGCGTTTCTGAGTTAGCATGACTCGATCGAGTGGGACTGACTCGATCGGGTGGGTTTTTGACGATTTTGAGTCCAGAATCGTGTTTTTGGGCACTCGATCGAGTATCTCGGGCACTCGATCGAGTAGAGGGTCACTCGATCGAGTTGGGGCACTCGATCGAGTAGCCAGTTACTCGATCGAGTATGTTTGGGAACTCGATCGAGTAGGGGTCTGGGCAGCGTGTTTTCTTGTTTTGAGGTTTTGGCGCGTATGTTTATATCCACCCCTTTTTCTATGATAGTTTTAAGATGCCGCCCAAGAAGAGTGGTTTGTATGCGAGAGCTGAGCTTATGAACATAGATGACATCGTTAAGATGTTGGAGCATCAGGATGCTCTCACTGAGGCTTTAAAGACTGTGGGGAAAGATAAGGATAAGGATAAGGAGAAGGAGGTTGATCATTCTAAAATCATCCTCTATATAGCGAGGTTTAACCCGAAAGAGTATAAGGGAGTTGGGGAGCCTAACCTTCTCGATAGTTGGCTTAGAGAGATGGAGAACATACTAGATTTGGTTCACTGTCCTGATGAGATGAGAGTGGAACAGGCTGCGTTCTATCTGAGGGAGGCAGCTGGCAAGTGGTGGGATACAGTTAAAGTGAGTGCTAAGGAGATATATACAAACCAAGGCTTACCTGCTATACCTTAGGAGGAGTTTCGTAGGGCTGTGAGAAAGGAGTTTGTATCGGAGCATGTGAGGAGTAAGTTGAGAGAAGACTTTGACAGTTTTAAGATGACCGCTGAGATGTCTGTGGCCGAGTACTACAGGCAGTTCAATGAGAAATCTAGATATGCTGAGGATATGGGTTTGAGTGAGGAGAATCTGGCTTTGAGGTTTGAGAGAGGGCTAACCACGAAAATTATGGATAAGTTACCCGTGGGAGTCCTTACTGATGTAAAGGAAGCGTATGAGAGGGCTGGGAGAGCTGAGAGACTAGTGGAGATGGCTCAGGAGAGGTCAGGAGGAGAGAAGAGGAAGTCTGAGAGCGAGGGTGGTGGCCAATCTAATTACAAGAAAGGCAACCACAATCAATCTAAGGGGTTTTCTTCTGGGTCTGGGTTTAGTGCTGGAACTTCCTTTGGGAGAGGCCGTGGGAGTGTGAGCAATAGCTGGGGAGTGACCTGCTTTGGTTGTGGTGGCGTAGGCCACAACAGACATGAGTGCACAAGTGCACCGGGATCTTTCCGAGACCTGCGCGAGCTTCGCGAGCAACAAGACCGGCGGGATCATGGCCAAACCGGGGAGGTCAGAGCTACCAGGGTGGAGGCAACCGCAACGGCGGTAATTCTTACCAGAAGACACCGATGAACAACAACAACAACAATCAGGGGTCGGGTGCTAAGCCGACCGCATCAGCCAGTACTGTCCAGGGAGGTGGACAGAAGACCAGTGGCAAGTTATTCAGAATGGAAAAGAAAGCAGCTGAGGAGGATGAGCATGTTATCACCGGTACATTCCTTGTTAATGGTATTCCTACGTTTGTTTTGTTTGATTCGGGGGCTTCTCAGTCGTTTGTGTCTTCGAGTCATGTTAAACAGTTGGGTTTGAGAGTATATGAGTCTGTTAGTGAGCAAGTTTTCATACCTTCGGGTGAGTCTGTATCATGTGGGAGGTTGTTTAGAGATGTATCTATGATAGTTGGGCAAGTTGATTTCCCTGTAGACTTGCTAGAGTTTCCTTTTGACGGTTTTGAGATGATAGTCGGGATGGATTGGTTGGGAAAGTATAAAGCTAAGATAGACTGTCATCAAAAGAAAGTGTCTTTAAAAGGTCCTAAGGGTGTTAGTGTGTCTTATCGTGGGTTTCTAGTCAAACCCAAAGTTAAGTTGATTGCCGCTGTCACCTTGAAGTCTTATCTGAGGAAGAGATGTCCTTTGATCTTGTGCCATGTGAGAGATGACCGGATAGAGAGTCCGACAGTTGATGAGATACCAGTGGTGGGAGAGTTTGCCGATGTTTTTCCTGACGAGATTCCGGGGTTGCCACCAAAGAGGGAGATAGATTTTACCGTTGAGTTGAAACCAGGGACGGGGCCAATCTCTAAGGCACCGTACCGTATGGGTCCTAAAGAGATGGAGGAGCTTAGGAAGCAGTTGGATGATTTGATAGAGAAGGGATACATTAGACCTAGTGTATCGCCGTGGGAAGCACCAGTTCTTTTCGTGAAGAAGAAAGATGGAACTTTGAGGTTATGCATAGATTACAGAGAGTTGAACCGAGTGACGATAAAGAACAAGTATCCTTTGCCAAGGATAGATGACCTGTTTGATCAGTTGAGTGGTGCAACAGTCTTTTCTAAGATTGATTTGAGGTCGGGGTACCATCAGGTGAAGATTAGAGAGGTGGACATACCAAAGACAGATTTCACGTCGAGGTATGGCCATTATGAGTATGTGGTGATGCCGTTTGGGTTGTCTAATGCACCGGCAGTGTTTATGGATTTGATGAATAAGATCTTTAGACAGTTCTTGGACCAGTTTGTAGTGGTGTTCATTGATGATATCTTAGTCTACTCTAAGACTAAGGAGGAGCATGAGGAGCATTTGAGGATCGTGTTGCAGACTTTGAGGGAGCATGAGTTGTATGCTAAGCTGTCCAAGTGTGAGTTCTGGTTAGAGAAAGTTGCTTTTCTGGGGCATGTGATATCTAAAGATGGGGTAGCTGTGGATCCGGCGAAGATCGAGGCAGTGACAAAGTGGGAAGCACCAAAGAATGTTGCTGAGGTGAGAAGTTTCTTGGGTTTAGCTGGATACTACAGACGGTTTGTGAAAGATTTCTCCAAGATAGCTAGACCGATGACGGCGTTGATGAGGAAAGAGAACAGGTTTCGTTGGGATGAGAGTTGTGAGACGGCGTTCCAAACATTAAAGAAGCATTTGACCACAGCTCCTGTCCTAGCATTGCCTGAAGGGAGCGAGAATTTCGAGGTTTATACAGATGCCTCGAAGAATGGGTTGGGATGTGTGTTGATGCAGAATGGTAAAGTGATTGCCTATGCTTCTAGGCAGTTGAAGCCTTATGAGGAGAATTACCCTACACATGATCTGGAGTTGGGTGCAGTGGTGTTTGCTCTCAAGATTTGGAGACATTACCTTTATGGAGCAATCTTTAAGGTATTTTCTGATCACAAGAGTCTCAAGTACATTTTCACTCAAAAGGAGTTGAACATGAGACAGAGGAGGTGGATGGAGTTGATTGGCGATTATGACATGGAAATCATCTACCATGAAGGGAAAGCCAATGTTGTTGCTGATGCTTTGAGTAGGAAGAGTGTACATTCTCTGTGTACAGCTCTATCTTTGATGAGGCTGAGAGATGAGGTAGCGAAGTTCGGGATTCATATGATGCAGAAAGGAGATGCTATGGGTGATATGACAGTACATATGGAGTTTTATGATGACATTCGGGATAAGCAAGCTTTGGATTCTAAGATAGTGGAGTGGAGAGCTGGAGTAGAGAAAGGGACAGTGTCCCGATTTTCTATTCATACATATGGTAGTTTGAGGTTCGATGGTAGGTGGTGTGTCCCTAATGATGAGGAATTGAAAAAGACTATCATGACAGAGGCGCATTGTACACCATACTCAGTACATCCGAGTGGTGACAAACTGTACAAGGATTTGAAGAAAACGTTTTGGTGGCCTGGGATGAAGAAAGAGACAGCTGAGTTTGTGTCCCGTTGTTTGACATGCCAGAGAGTTAAAGGGGAATAGAGAAGACCACAAGGTAAGATTCAGTCTTTAGAGGTACCTGAGTGGAAGTGGGAATCCATTTCCATGGATTTCATTGTGGGTTTGCCAAAGAGTCAACAAGGTAACAACATGATTTGGGTAATAGTGGATCGACTGACCAAGTCAGCTCACTTTGTTCCAATGAAAGATACATGGACTAAGGCACAATTGGCTATGGCCTATCGAAAGAACGTGCTTAAGTTACATGGAATCCCTAAGGACAGACTGAGAGAACAATCAAGACTCTTGAGGATATGTTGCGAGGTTTATATCGAGGTTTTGGAAGGAGTTGCAGGAATCGTTGGGAACAACTTTGAAGATGAGTACAGCATTTCATCCTGCGACAGACATTTTACAGATCGAGAGAACAATCAAGACTCTTGAGGATATGTTGCGAGCTTGTGTGATGAACTTTGGTGGTAGCTGGGAACAGAGGTTGGACTTGATAGAATTTTCTTATAATAACAGCTATCACACTAGTATTGGTATAGCACCGTTTGAGGCTTTGTATGGGAGGAGATGTAGGAGTCCAATTTGTTGGGACGATAGTGCTTTGAGGCAAAGGGTTTTAGGACCAGAGATGGTGCATGAGATGGTGGAATGTTAAGATGATCGGGGAACGGATGAGGGCGGCTCAGGATAGGCAAAAGAGTTATGCAGATCTACATCGCAGGGACATAGAGTTTCAAGTGGGGGACAAAGTTCTTTTGAAAGTGTCTCCTATGCGTGGGGTTATGAGATTTGGGAAGAAAGGCAAGCTAAGTCAGAAGTTTATAGGGCCTTATGAGATCTTAGAGCGAGTTGGGGAGGTTGCATATCGTCTGGCTTTACCAGCTGCATTAGAGAGAGTGCATAATGTGTTTCATGTATCGCAGCTGCGGAAGTATGTGAGTGACCCGTCACATGTGTTAGAGGCAGAGAGCTTAGAGCTAGATGAGTCCTTATCATATCTTGAGGTGCCTAAGCAGATTCAAGACCGAAAGGTTAGAAAGACTAGGAGTGGTAAGACAGTTCTGCTCAAGATCCTTTGGTCTAACCACGAGACCGAGGAAGCTACATGGGAGCCAGAGGAGGCTATGAAAGAGCGTTACCCTTTCCTTTTTGATCAGGTATGTATGGTTACGGGGACGTAACCTTGTTTCTTTTAGGGGGGTAGGAGATGATCGCGAACAGTTTTTAAGAGTTTTATACCCTTTTCATATGTTGCGTCGGTATGTTTGTCGGGATAAGTTGGGATTAGTGTCATGTCTTATGTTTTTTTTGTTGTGATTATGAGTCGGGAATGTTATGGGAGTGCCTTTGTTTAGTAGTAGTTTGAACTTCGGGGACGAAGTTCTTTTTAAGGAGGGAAGACTGTAATACTCCGTATTTATATGTCTTGGGGGTACTCTATCGAGTAGCCCTTACTCTGTCGAGTAAGGGCAAGTTGCGAAGTTAAATAGTTGCTGACCTGTTGGGCACTCGATCGAGTAGCTGGGGCACTCGATCGAGTAGGGGGGTACTCGATCGAGTACCTTGGGTACTCGATCGAGTGTCCGGTTTTGCGGGGGTTTTTCTCGGGTTTTGTTAATTACGCGATTTAGGTATTTAAACATATTCGTCTTTGTTCTAAATCACTTTTTACAAAACCTAAAACCTGTTTAAGAGAGAAAGCAACTGGTTCTTCTTCCTAATCGCGTTCTTGACAATTCCCGGAGTTCAGACGGTCAGTTTGTATCGTAGTTCGCGTCGTTGGATTCCTTGCGTCGAGGGTAAGCTTTTAATATAATTTATATAATGTTTTGTTAAGATTGATGAAACCCTAATTTAGCAATTGGGGGTTTTTATGAGTAGTATTTGAATGGTAGCATCTATGTGTTGTATGGTAGGAGGAGAATTCGTAGAGGAGCCGTTTTGATACAGCTGTAGATACCGTCTGCGTGTTGTGCTTTCCAGGTAGGACTTCCTACTCAGTATTAGTCCCATAATGGGATATTGGTGATGTGTTGTAGTTAGTTGTTTGCTATATGATTGTGATTGTGATTGTGATTGTGGTTGTGTTTGTCGATGGTTCTCGAGATGCGTTCTCGGCTGAGTGGGGTCACTTGCGGGAGTAATCTCACGCCCTAGTTTTGCCCTTCGTGGAACCCGCCACGAAAGGGGATGTGCACATTAATGGACAGGGTTATCGCTCGTACGATGTGCGGGGCTTAGGTGGGAACGGCTGCGGTCCCCCATCGGGGTGGTCCAAAGGGACGATCGATTGAGATGATGGGAGTTGGTGTGTGTGTGTGTGTGTGACAGTTCAAATTCACCGTCTGTGTATCTTGTTATCGTTATCTATATTGATTGTGTGATTAGTACTGACCCCGGTGTTGTTTTGTAAACCTGCGGTGATCCATTCGGGGATGGTGAGCAGATATTGAACAGGTGTAGAGATGAGTACTGGGATAGCTGGGATGGCCACGACATGACGATAGAGTCTTCCGCTGTAGTTTAGCATTTATTTATATTTCAGTTGAGAACAGATAGTTTGGAATAATGTATTGTACTTTCAGTTTGGTTTCAAGGATTGTATTTATTCATTAAACTATTTACAATAAATGTTGTTTCTGTTTTGTCTATTTGATTATCATACCTCGGGCGACCGAGATGGTGATGTCTTCATACCTGAGTGGTCCTGGTAAGGCACTCGGAGTATGGGGGTGTTACATTGGTAGTCCCACTATCCATTTTCAATTTATAATCAGGTTTGGGTTTCTCGCCTATTTTTGCCTTCCCTTTATTAATACCAACACTCCTTTCATTTGCAAGGATACACTTGCTAGAACTCCCACTCAATTTGATATTTTTCTTTGTTTCTTCAAACAAGGATGCCTTGGATTTTGTAAGATTTTCTTCACAAGATTTTCTTTCCAAGGTGGTGGGCAATAATATAGGAGTGGGTGGAGTGGAGGTGGTAAAGAAGCAAAATTTTCATCCTGACCAATGCCAATGCGTAATTCTCTAATCGTATCATTGTCATACTCGGAGCATTTTTCATCAAATGATTGGATCAATGTTTCAACGGTGATTGGTGTAGGAGTATTAAATGAATTCATTGCGTATTATTTAACTACAAAAATGGAAAATGAAGGAATTAATTATCATCTATCGTTTTAATATATAATACTCGTAAATTTAACTACAAGTATTGCATTTATATAGTGACCTCCACCCAACTACATAAATGATTCCGAGATCCAAATTCATATCAATACGGTACTAGTAGTTTAGTCATCCCTTATTAATATAACTCGGTGGATTAACTCTTTAATCGATTCTACTTTTAGAACTCTCGGTCGATAAAAATTACTCTAATTTTCATCTTTAGCCCGGAACACATGAGACTACGGTCAACAATACTTCCGGTAAGCTCAATCCAAATTTCGATGTAATAACATTTTGCTACCCCACTTCGCCAACGTAACAAGGTTTGTATTATGGTAAAGCCGGCTCAACTCCCTTATGAAATTGGTACTTCGTGGGTTTCTACTATTTGGTAAGGCTATTTCTCAACTATTATATGTGAGAGGTCTTGTCAATTTATTATCTATCACGTTTTAAGTGAACTAAAGCGGTGAACTACGATAATCATAATTGACACGGTCGATGAGTCAATATGATATGCATGTGTTGTTATGGCGATTTGGCAATGCATGTAACATATTAAAGGAAATGCAAAGCAATAAATAAAATTCCTAGTATGGCCTTCCTAAAATAGAAAATTAAATAATCTATTACATATTCGGAAACCAACTCCTTTGGTCCCTTGAATCTTTAATTGGCACGCCTCCCAAGACACTGTCTTCGTCGGATCACCTTTCCGAATGGCACCGTCTTTGAAGATGCTCCATAATTACAAATAATAATAAAAATACAAAGCTATTCCTATTATACAATTGTAAAATGGAAAAACTAATAAAAATAAAAATAAAAGTGATACGAGATCACATTAAATTACAACCGAATCAATATTCCCTTTCATTACGGGTAATATCGATTAAAAGTTAAACCTAAGGCCATACTAAGATAAAATTACATAATTCAAAATTATATAAATAAAAGACATTCAACAATTGAAATATGCAGCATTATAAAATGTATCTATCATGCCAAATGATGTGCCAAATCGCCCTATTTAACTTATGTCGTACATATAACCCGGTTTTATGGAAATGCGTGATAATAACCTTTTAAAATCACTAATTAATACTTAAATCACATCTAAGCTCAAGTTAATTATCCTAACACTTTTTAGGACTCAAAAATTTGTCATCACATAATTTTTGACAATAATTCAACTTGATTTAATTTTATGCTCATTTTTGACCTTAAAATCATGATACTAATAATATAAATCCAAATTAATTTATAAAAATTTCAAAATTTGAATTTTAAATTTTTTGAACATTCTGGAATAATTCCATGACACTCATAATGTCAAAAATCATGGTTAAAATTTTCGAATTAATTTTGAGAAAATGTAGTTGCATTTTATCGTTTTTATCTCATAAAATACTTAAAGTATCCGAAAATTAATCCAATAATTTTTACAACTTTAGATCTGATTAGTAGAATATTAATTCAACTTAGAATAATTTTCTCAAGCCATGAAATACGTTTTAGCTAATATTGCTAAAATAGTCACTATTTATGCCATTTTTATTCTAAAAAATCCATAAATCATGCTAAAGAAGATATTTTAATCTAGAAATTTACATACTCTCTGTAAATTATGCATGTGACATCATAATAAAAGATCATGGCTTACTTCGAGATTTAACTATTTTTAACCATTTTACCTCTTTTAATCCATTTTTATCTCATAAAAATCATAAATCATGCAATATTAATCAAATTAAATCGACTTTTTACACACAACTTGTAAAATATGCATGTGAGGTCATATAAAACTTTCAAGGTCAGAAACTTAGTTTAACTATTTTTAGCATTTTAATTCCCATTTTAGTCATAAAAATATAATAAAATGACCAAAAATCATTAAAATGAGTAATAAATTTCCATAAATCATAAAAATGACCTAAAAAAATTTTAGGACCAGAATATATAACATGCATGGTGATTTCGTGGCTTATACTTATAAATCACAAATTTTTAGTTTTATATGTTAACCTTTTAACTCGAAAAAACAATAACCGATTATGCATGCAACATCCTTATGCTCTGATACCACTTGTTAGGTTCATATACCTATTATTAGACTCATCTAATAGTGAAATAATTAACTTGTTAATTATATGTTCTTTAGATCTACTGCATGCATAACAAAATGAAAGATTTATAAGAAAAACAATGTTCCTTACATTGTTATATGGTTCGAAATATATGGGCACAAGTAAGGTCACCTTCCTTCACTTGTTCTTGAGCTAAATGTGATGGATGATCCTCCTAAGACTCCAAGTATAGAAGTCACTCCAATAAATTGCCCCCAAGATTAATCCCAAAAATTCCTACTAATATTAACTAGATATGTAGTAGAAATGTTTCCTTAATATTACTAATATTTATAGTATTACTACTTCTAGTAATAGATTGGAGAGTAATAGTATTGTAGAGAGTTTGTTGCAATAGCATGTGAGGGAAAAACAAGAGAGAAAAACAACAAAAGCACTAACTAGAAAATGAGCAACTAATGCTCTCTTTTAAGGCCAAAAAACCGGTGGCCTCTACCCTTGAAGGGAATCTTATTGCTTTTGTTTTTACTCCTTTGTTTAGGGTAGGTAGTATATTGTAAGAGTAGGTATCATTAAAGCTAGTATGTAATGTCACTTTCATGCTTTAATCAAAAACCAACAATGACAAAAGAGCATCTTTTGCTCTTCTTACTTGGCCGAAATATTGGACCTATTTTGGTCCATTTTTGCCTTTTGTCATTTGTCCCACAAATGCTTATAAGTCATATGTTTAATAATCTTACATATTTAATTATTAATGTAATCATTTAACACTTAAATATTACAATTAATAATATAATATACACTCCACTTTTTGAGTAGTATACTACCATTATATCAACATATAATGGATCCCATAATTACTAGTTAGTTAAAATTACAACTTCTTGTAACTTTAAATAACTAATTACCACTACCTCTAAACTCATATAATACCTCAACTAATTTAGTAATTTAACACTTAATCACTAAATTAAATCTTATTTAATCACATTACAATAAGACGCAAAATTGCACTCCCATAATTAAGGAATTAATTAATCTGTATCGTATACAATTAATTAAATATCTATTTGGGCCTCATCCTATAGGTGTGACCTAAAGGGATCAACTGACCACCACCGTCACACGACAGTAATGTCAAACTCTAGTTAGCCAATCATTACCGATTAATGACGGTCAGTCGACTATATAAAGAATCATCCCTCACGTATTCTTAGTATGAGATTTAATTATGATATTTAAATCATGTGATCGCACTATTGTTGAGGACACATTTCCCAACTGTAGCTTGTTTCGAAAGAAAGCATGTGGCTTTCTAACACAACTATCATGAGAACAACAGTTTGTGGTTCATAATGTCTTTTTTGAGAAAAGAGGATTATTTCTAAAAGACAGAGTGGGAGAAAATGTTCAAGAGCCATAAACTGAGAGCATAAGACATAGGAAAATGTTCCATCTTTGTCTAAGTCAGTTGATATTTCTTCGAAACCTAAGTTGACAGGAGTCATGTTACCTTTTGAAAGTAACAATCGTGCAACTTATTAAGGTGTTTTATCTGGTCTCAACTCCACAAGAGTCCGAAGTGAGCATAAACATGAAGATGTTTATTTAGCTTGGTTGATTGGCGGCAAAGGGTTTTGCACGCAACAACAACGCTTCACTGTATTCGGATATGATTTGATATAGTTGAATTTTAAAATCATCTTGCATGAGTTTTGTAAATCGCAACTATCCTAAGGTAGGATGCGAACTTAAGAAGAAGTCTTAAGTAGATGTCAAATATTTGAATTTTATGTTTTGGTCATGGGTCATGTGATAAACCCTTCTCGAATTTTTGAGTAGTTATGTTTATACATGAAGTTTAGTGGGAGTAAGGTGTTGTTAATAGTCTTATATGTAAACAACATATTAATCATTGTGAATGATGAAAGAATTAGGAGAAGAATAATACATCTCTAAGATATCCTATTTGATGGATATTAGCATAAAGTTAATATTCTTATGTTAATAAGAATCTTGACAAGTTCAAAGGTGTTGAACATGTAGAAATTGAATCCACGTTCTTCCGCTGCGGGATTAATTCATTATGCTAAGATGTATCACCATTCTTAAACTTCGTATACCTGGAGTATGACGAGATGTTACAAATCAAATCCTTGAGAGAAGTCTCTATATAGCCACATAGTTCATTAGTTAGTACTCAGGAAGTACTAAAGATATGAAGCTAAGCATTTACAAATGAGATGGATTTATGTGCAATGAGTTACACAAAAACCATATTCTAAACACATAAGGATGGTTAGAGAACCATCTTGGCTATATTATTTAAGGAGGATATCTGCTAGACACATCCTAGGCAGTTGGATAAAGAGATATACACAACGAAAATTGAGTACTCTTGCAATAATGAGATATGCAAGAAGAAAGGGATGATATTAGGATTCGGTTTTATGAATTGGAGGAACTATGGTAGTTCGTTCCAATAATCAAAGGTCCTATCCCTACACACTCGTGAGGACAAAGTGGGAGTTATTCCAAGGCAAGAGAGCCTATATCTAGATAGGATCTAGCACGTACTCGTAAGGTTTTTATAATAAAGATTATACGTAACAAAGGGAAATAGTATATAGTAAGGTTAGGAAAGTGCAAAGTGTTGCTAAGACTTACTAACGAAGGCCTTTTCATAGGCTAAGCATGATAAGTCATGTCATTTCAATTGAATTGTGATGATCAACTATATACAAAATTAAGAATGAATTATAGATTATGTAGTAATTGATATTATATCAATTTTACATATGTGATAATGCATTCATCGTTTGAGTTTTATACAAAACTCTTTTTTTTAATACTTTGTTTTTCCAAATAGGTTGTCGAGACAATGTTAAACCCTATTTAAGTGAACTGGATTAACATAGTATTGGCCCCTAGTTGCTTATATGAGGTGACGTCTCCAAGTGACTAGAGTGTGAAGCGATTGATGGCAAGTTCAAGTGCCATAGAGTCATAAGAGATGACTAGTCGATCACATAGGCAGACTGTATGGGACACTCTGTCGGGCAGTGACCGCTTATAGAGTTTTGGTAATTTTTATAAAGTCTGGTCATGGCGAGAGCTACTATAGTATTCTTATGAGTCGATTCTTTGACTAGAGACTGTTCGCCTAAGTTGGCACAGTTTCTGATTGGCTTTGATTTATGCTATACGACTGTCGTAACTGAGGTCAAATGGGCATCTTTTGGGTCTTGATGAGTTGTGGCTATTCAAAGGGAATAGTGCGATAGGAATTGTCCACCCCTTGTCAGGGTTATCTATGAATCTCAGGGCCACTCGAGGAGCAGTGAACTGAAAATGCATGGCCACGCTCGGAAGGTATCTACGGTAGATAATTCCGGTCAGATAGTTACTCTCCAGATCGAGGAAACCACTCTAGATATGATCAAATACAAGTACGACCTTCAAGACACCTTGCATTGAGTGGGAGATGATGTAATAGGATAAGAGAATTGGTGACGCACACTTGTTAGGACAAGTGGGAGATTGTTGGAGTAAGTGTCCTCAACAATAGAGCGATCACATAATTAAATCTCAAAATAAGAATACGTAAGGGATGATTCTTTATATAGTCAACTGATCAACATTAATCGGTAATGATTGGCTAACTAGAGTTTGACATTACTATCGTTTGATGGTGGTGATCAGTTGATCCCTTAAGGTCACACCTATAGGACAATTCCCTTAATAGAAAAGTTAATTAATTGTATATCGATACAGATTAATTAATTCCTTAAATTGAACAGATTATATTTGTGAAAGAGAATTTTGTATCTTATTGTAATATGATTAAATGAGATTTATTTTAGTAATTAAAATGTTATATTACTAAAAATAATTAATGTTTATGAAACAATTGAGATAAGAATTGTTAGTTAGTTATAATTATAAAATATTGTAGATTGTATTAACTAAATTCAAAATGACCCATTTTACATACATGTTATTATGAATTACTAGTCAATTTGTTAAATGTAATTTATTTGATATGAAATGATATTTAAATTGTTAAATATGCATTAAAATATCTAATGACATGTTACATGCTACATGACATACTAAGTTACAAATGACAAGTTGCAAAGATAAAATGGAGTCCATTTTAAGTGGCTAAAACCGGTTTATGTATGGGTTAGTGGGTGATTATTTTATGCTAAATGGAACATAATGATGACCCTATTGTATGAAAGATACCTACACCTATTCTAACTTTTCCTGTAAAGTGAAAAAGAGAATTGATAAGAGCAATTACTCTTCCCTAGCAATTAAAAACCGGTTCCCCTCACACAACAAAAGAGGAAGTTGTTCTTATTTTGTTGATCATTTTTTTTTATAAAAAAATGATCTTATCTCCTTCTCTCACAAGAAAAACCATAAAAATAGTTTTATGTTAGCTTGTTCTTAAAATCTAATATTACATAATATTACCGAGTGTAGTAATAAGAAAATTAGATCTATCATTTAAGGTTTACTACTAACATTATCTAGTTAATAAGATTAGTGGTATTAAGGGATTGTTTTGGGTGCAACTAAGAGGAGGCATTCTTCTTTGGATGCTTGAAGTTTTGGAGGATCATCCAAATATGTTCTAGCTCAAGATCAAGTGTAGAAAGGAGTCCTACACTTGTGCCCAAATTTCGGTTCACATGCATTTAAGTAGGAATCGATTTTTCCTTTTTTTTGTTCCTTTTATCATGCATGCAACTAGATCCTAATGAACATAAATTATGAGTAATTTATTTTATGATTAGATGAGTATAATAGGGGTTAAAGAACCTAACATTTTTGTGTAGGTACACTACTACATACTGTAGATACCTCATTTATGCACCTCCCGCAAACCACCCGGTGATGATTGGGCCGCATGTTTGGTACGCGAAACGATTTATGACATTTTGTAAGTTTATCGTCAAGTGATAGCTCAAATACTTGGGTCTACCCCTTGGTTGTCATCTACACGCTGATACGGTCGTTTTGACAGTAATTAGAGTTCATTTGGAGTCCGGGTCTAAAACCGCTTCATTTTCTAATAAACCGTTTAAAATGTCGAGTCGGAATGTCCTAGAATATTCCGGATATTTTTATTCCATAATATTAATTTTATATCTTTTGGCAAAATATATCTCGAAAATCTTATAAGGAAGTTGAGATCCACCGCAATTCCATAAAAGAAACGCGGAAATCTTTCTTCCGCAGGAGGAAACCTCTGGGGAAAGGACGCAGCACCTGCTGCGCTTCTTCGAAGGATCGCAGCAGCAGCTGCGCCTCTTCCCCAGCTCTTTTCTGGGTGTTTTCATATTTTTCCGTGATTTGTTTCCAAAGTTTGAGTCATTCCATAACTCTCCATATTTTCTAGTATAAATAGGGAGCTTCGTTCCACATATTTTTCACGCGAGTGTCCGCCCTTCTCTTCTCCCTTTGCATTCTAAGACCGTGCTCTAAGCTTTTGACGTCTACGTGCTTGATCAATCGACTACGTAAGCTCAGATCATTCTGAGTACATGTCACGTTGCATGACCGACCAATTTGACCACTACACATCAATCAATTTAATCTAAATCCTCTTACGAGGGCACTTTCTGCATACATTCGAGTCGAGCAATCATTAAATCGATAACTTAGTTGATCTCGTTTCGTCAAACATGTAAGTCTGAGGGTGTAAATCCCATATTTATTATTGTATTTTATTTTTGTACTCATTAATGTAAGATTTACGTCAAAAGTATGCTTAAAACCGATTTCTAAAACCCTTTCTTTAAACTGATTTTACGTATTTACAGTGGGCAGACGTCGAGAAGAAACACAGCATCTGCTGCGCCTCTTCCAGAGGCTGCCGCAGTTCCTGCTTTTCTTCTTCTTCCTCGGTCCTCTATTAATTCGTTCCTTTTTTCTTAATTTCTTGTTTTCTTTCTTTCAATTATACATAATAAGTCTTTTAATACATCCTAATAATAATTATGCTTTGTTTTACGGTTTAAATCCCTTATAATCAATATTTGCGGGTTTTCGCCATTAAATCAAACCTGGATTCTAGGGACTTGATTTATTCATATCAATTTTCTGGAATTCGTCTTTGTACATGTTTTCACCGTTTATTTCTAGTTTGTCGCGTCTTCAACTTGTTTCCGTCTTCATTCATAATATAACCTAATTTGACATAATTAGTTTAATTCATTTTTATTAGTTTTAACCCGTTTAAATCGTGTTTTATCGCTTTTATGACGGTTTCGCATGTTAATAAAATGCTAAATCACTTTCATCCGAGACGAATATCAATAATCAACCATTAAAACACACGAATGAATGTAACAACTCACAGTTCTGACTTCACAGCCAGAACTCACCTCAGGAACAGACGCAGTGACCACTGCGCCTCTTCCAAGGGACGCAACAATGATCACTACTACAATATTAGGCTTTGAGGACGGGATTTAGAGAACGGTTTCAACCGAAACCGTCCTGTATTGTTACTATGTGTTTTGGCACCAAGGTGATCGCTAAAAGAGGACGGTTGTGGGTTATAACCGTCCTGTTTTGTTAATTAAAGAAGACGGTTGGTCAACAAAACTGTCCTCTTTCTATTGCATATCCCCAAAGAGAACGGTTGACAGGCTAAACCGTCCTTTGTTGCAAAACACACACCAAAAAAGGCATACACCGATACGCGCAATCCTGTATTCATTCTTCCCAAATACCATACCCCCATCACTTTCTAACCCCAAAAGTCTAAACCTAATTGTATTCATTCACCCTAACACCACCATTCCTCCAGCCTTAACACCGACATACTTAGCACCCTAATTCTACTCAGTTACCGCGCTCCCTAACACCACTCCGTTATCGCCCTGATACCAACCGTTCGTCCTGGCACTGCCCCCTTTTCGTTGCCTTCCTTTATCCTCTCAATGCGTCGGCTCGTCAACATGTAGATTGCTTATTGTTTGAGTTTTAAAGTTTGATTAATTAGTTATATTATGTGGAATCATGATAGTATTAGCAGCAAAAGAAGACCGATTAACTTCCCAAATACACACAAGCCCATTATTTGAGTTAATGAATGATATGGTCATATATAGTACTCCCTCTGTCCCGGTCATTTGTTGTCCTTTTCCATTTGGGGGTGTCTCAGTCATTTGTTGTCCTTTCTATTTTAAGAATGAACTTCATGAGTAATTTGATCATTCACACTCAATTTATTCCACTTGTCATTTAGTAATTGGCCCTCTTCTCTTTCCTTGGTCTTTGTGCCAAAACCAAAGAACAACAAATGACCGGAACGGAGGGAGTAATAAGTTCTTACTTGGTATTAGTTTTTGTATATGTAATTTGGTTTCATAGACATTATATGACTTGATGAATGTTTATTGTTGTGTTTGTATTGGCAATTTCAAGTTGATTCAAAGGGATTGGCATGTGGAGTCAAACAATAACAATGGTAAGGCCTTAAACTGTCTTGTGATTGCCTCACTTAAGAAAACAAGTCAAACATATATAGGAATTTATCATATGTTGTAATGTTGCTATTTGTCATAAGACAACAAAGTTTTGATTGATTTAACTATTCTGCATATGAAAGTAAACACCCTTACATTCACCTCATTTTCCAGCCTTTAAAACGACTTCTTATATTTGTCTCAGACTTCTCAACCCCTAACCATATTATTATCTGGTGAGTGGTGATTACATTACTTCATATAAATGTTTATTCAACTCATTGAATGCATATATTGTACTCCCTCCGTCTCGGTCATTTGATTACCAATGATTAAGATATCACTCATGAATATTAAAAATAAAGCTAAAAAAATAATTAGGACGGAGAGAGTAGTGTGAAAGACAAATTTTTAATTCCGTTTCCTTTACAAGATTCTATTTATCTTCCTCATGGCTAGTCATCCATATATATGATCTTGAGATGGGACAAAATCCTCACGGTTTTAGAGAATTAGCCCTAAATTCAAACTAAAATAAATACGAATATTATGAAAGTTAATATTGGATTTTTGTACCATCACAATTGTAACGCATCTTGAGTAATGTTTTCTTCCTTCTTGTCAGGTTCAAGGATTGATAAACAATATGAGAAGATTAACAATGTTCTTCGAAAGCCCCCAATAATGAACGACTTTTGTGTAGTAATAAGTTCATTATTCAGCTAATATTTGGTTTTGAAATACTTTTTCAATTATGGTGGTGGTGTGACAATATATTATTTTTGCAGTTCATTCGTTTTGCCTTAAGTCTCAGACTTATGATTGGATTCGCTTTACTCTAACAAGTAAGTAAAAACAACCTTATTAGAATTTACTATTCTTTTTCCTTTTGTATAAGCATCAAATTGGTGAAAAGTTTCTCAAGCTTGTGTCCACAACCTGGACTATGTTGAATAACCAAGGGGTTTTGAGACTGGAGGAGCAGTACCAATACGATCAAGTAATTGAAGTGATAGTAGTTGTTTAGACTCCACGACCATTACAAGTGGAACCTCCTCACTCAAAATTTATGAGTTAGTCTTTGCTTTGAATCAAAAGTATAGCTGCTTATCTACGACAAGTTTCTTTTTGCCATTTTTGGCAGCAATTGGTTGATTAACCGGAAGCATTGAGGAATTCTTTTACTAGGAGTGATCTCAACAACAGAAGTCTTTGCCTTTTTGGGGATTTCTTTCTTTCTTCAAAACCTGGGTGCTCGAACTGATGGGGTGCGGAATATCTCGGCAGGATCCACATATCATTTTAAGGCTACGATAGGTGATGATACATGTATGTATGTGGGTGGGTGGGTGGATAATTTGTACATATGAATTTTATTTGTAAACTCGTAAATATATTTAATAAAGATTGTTGTGGGTTGTTGATTTGTTTCATTGTTGTGTGCTGATGATGATTTGTAAATATGACTCCTTACTTAAGCTTATGAAATATGGTTGAACCTAATTATGAATATAACAGGCTTAACAGTAATAAAGAACCAAAATTTATAGGAAAAAAAAATATCACGATTCAAAAGAAGACGGTTGAAACTCCTAACCGTCCTCTTTGGATTTTCACAAGAAGACGGTTCCAAATCCCAACCGTCCTC